>NC_142622.1:18830833-18984166 GCF_059453375.1 Lepisosteus platostomus
CTTTCGAATCTTTTGTTTTTCAGAATTCTGCTATTGGAAATATTGCGTTGAATGGTCCTCTCCATTAGCATGGTATCAACGTTAAACAGGTTAAGAGTCAGGAAAACCCAATAAATTTTAGCTACAACTGTTTAAATACTGTACCAGTGCATCCAATGACAAATGCTACAGATTTAGACATTTAACCACTTTCTTTCAAATCTTTTGTTTTTCATGGATTTGGACAACATTCCTATTTAGGGCAGTGCAGTACATAGAGCCCTATATTCTAGAAAAAAATGGGCAGAAAACATTAAAATATCGCTTTTCCTGAATTTCACTTCTGTCCTAATACACAGCCATGCCATCAAACATCCTCTATATTTTCTATTAATGCTAACCCTAACCCTAGCTATGGGTTTGGGTAGTTAGGGTTTGGGTTCAGATTTTCTTCAATGCAACCTAACACTCATTAAAGCAGAAAATATAACTCAGGGCATCAAAATATTATTCTTAAAAGACTAAGCAGCCTTGTCACACCAAGCAAAATGTATCAACTGTGGTACAATTGCATTTTTTGACAAGAATTCTGCTATTGTAAATATTGCGTTGAATGGTCCTCTCCATGAGCATGGTATCAGCGTTAAACAGGTTAAGAGTCAGGAACACCGAATACATTTTAGCTACAACTGTTAAAATGCCAGTGTATTCAATGACAAATGCAGCAGATTGAGACATTTAACCACATTCTTTCAAATCTTATGTTTTTCAGAATTCTGCTATTGGAAATATTGCGTTGAATGGTCCTCTCCATGAGCATGGTATCAGCGTTAAACAGTTTAAGAGTCAGGAAACCCAATACATTTTAGCTACAAGTGTTAAAATGCCAGTGTATTCAATGACAAATGCAGCAGATTGAGACATTTAACCACTTTCTTTCAAATCTTTTGTTTTTCAGGGATTTGGACAACATTCCTATTTAGGGCAGTGCAGTACATAGAGCCCTATATTCTAGAAAAAAATGGGCAGAAAACATTAAAATATAGCTATTCCTGAATTTCACTTCTGTCCTAAAACACAGCCATGCCATCAAACATTCTCTATATTTTCTATTAATGCTAAACCTAATCCTATCTAAGGGTTTGGGTAGTTAGGGTTTGGGTTCAGATTTTCTTCAATGCAACATAACACTCATTTAAGCAGGGCATCAAAATATTATTCTTAAAATATTAAAAATATTATTCTTAAAAGACTAAGCAGCCTTGCCACACCAAGCAATATGTATCAACTGTGGTACAATTGCATTTTTCGACAAGAATTCTGCTATTGGAAATATTGCGTTGAATGGTCCTCTCCATGAGCATGGTATCAGCGTTAAACAGGTTAAGAGTCAGGAAAACCCAATACATTTTAGCTACAACTGTTAAAATGCCAGTGTATTCAATGACAAATGCAGCAGATTGAGACATTTAACCACATTCTTTCAAATCTTATGTTTTTCAGAATTCTGCTATTGGAAATATTGCGTTGAATGGTCCTCTCCATGAGCATGGTATCAGTGTTAAACAGGTTAAGAGTCAGGAAAACCCAATACATTTTAGCTACGACTGTTCAAATGCCAGTGTATTCAATGACAAATGCAGCAGATTGAGACATTTAACCACATTCTTTCAAATCTTATGTTTTTCAGAATTCTGCTATTGGTATTATTGCGTTGAATGGTCCTCTCCATGAGCATGGTATCAGCGTTAAACAGTTTAAGAGTCAGGAAAACCAAATAAATTTTAGCTACAAGTGTTAAAATTCCAGTGTATTCAATGACAAATGCAATAGAGTGAGACATTTAACCACTTTCTTTCAAATCTTTTGCTTTTTGGGGATTTGGACAACATTCCCTTTTAGGTCAATGCAGTATATACAGCCATATGTGCAAGAAAAAAAAAAGTGCAGAAAACATGAAAATATAACTTTTCCTGAATTTCACTTCTGTCCTAAAACACATCCATGCCATCAAACATCCTCTATGTTTTCTAATAATAATAACCCTAACCCTAGCTAAGGGTTTGGGTAGTTAGGGTTAGGGTTCAGATTTTCTTCAATGCAACCTACCACTCATTAAAGCAGAAAATATACTGTAACTCAGGGCATCAAAATATTAGTCTGAAAAGACTTAGCAGCCTTGCGACACCAAACAAAATGTATCAACTGTGGTACAATTTCATTTTTTGACAAGAATTCTGCTATTGGAAATATTGCGTTGAATGGTCCTCTCCATGAGCATGGTATTAGCATTAAACAGTTTAAGAGACAGGAAAACCCAATACATTTTAGCTACAACTGGTAAAATGCCAGTGTATTCAATGACAAATGTAGCAGACTGAGACATTTAACCACTTTCTTTCAAATCTTTTGTTTATCAGGGATTTGGACAAAATTCCTATTTAGGGCAGTGCAGTACATAGAGCCATATATGCAAGAAAAAAAAGGGCAGAAAATATTAAAATATCGCTTTTCCTGAATTTCACTTCTGTCCTAAAACACAGCCATGCCATCAAACATCCTCTATGTTTTCTATTAATACTAACCCTAACCCTAGCTAAGGGTTTGGGTAGTTAGGTTTTGGGTTCAGATTTTCTTGCACATATGGCTGTATATACTGCATTGACCTAAAGGGGAATGTTGTCCAAATCCCCAAAAAGCAAAAGATTTGAAAGAAAGTGGTTAAATGTCTAAATCTCTTGCATTTGTCATTGAATGCACTGGTATTTAAACAGTTGTAGCTAAAATGTATTGGGTTTTCCTGACTCTTAACCTGTTTAACGCTGATACCATGCTCATGGAGAGGACCATTCAACGCAATATTTCCAATAGCAGAATTCTCGTCAAAAAATGAAATTGTACCACAGTTGATACATTTTGTTTGGTGTGGCAAGGCTGCTAAGTCTTTTCAGACTAATATTTTGATGCCCTGAGTTATATTTTCTGCTTAAATGAGTGTTAGGTTGCATTGAAGAAAATCTGAACCCTAACCCTAACTACCCTTTATTATGACTTTAAATAACATCCACTGACACATCCACTAAATAACCTGATTTCAGCTACAGTCTTCATTCACCCCTTGCTGATTGTGACTTACACTACCACATGTTCATAAGATCAGACTGTATACCATGTGGAATAATTGTGCTCAGTGCATTTGAAACACTGAGTCTCTATTTTTTTTCCTGATATCTGTATCTTTTCATATTGATTAAGCCTTGTTTTTATTCCAATTTTTTTTCTGTTTCTGCAGTACCTACAGTACAGAAATAATTTAAACACTGTGTTCTTTGGATCAGTATTGATCCTCTGTTCCCTTGGTAGCCTAGAAACCACACTTTGGGATAATTATCATTTATCAACATAAAAGAACTTGCATCATTTGAGATCTTAATCCTTAACAAGACTCAAACAATCAAAATATAATGCTATTTCAGAAGTCGGGTATAGCTGGATAAGTAATTTAACAGAAAATGCGTTTTCAAAATCCTTTGAATTCTGTACTAAAGCTTGCTATTGTATATTTCAAATTTCAAATAAATTAATTCTTATAAACATTTTACAAGACAAACTTCATATCTTTTATCCTAAAATGGAAATTATTGAGACAGTGTGAACCAAGGCTTTTTCTTCAAATTAATTGTGGAATAAAGCAGTTTCATTTCTTGAAAACTTATAATCCAAAAAAATAAATAATTGTAACTTCATTTGCTTCTCTGTAATTAAAAGGTGCACATTCAGAATGCAAGGAAATACCTGAAATTCAGTTTTGTCCCTAAAGCCATGTGATATTTCTTGATAGAAACTCAGTATTGTTGTTGTTTTTTTATGTGTAAAAAAAGAGACCAACTACTAAATTGTCTTCTTTATACCCATTGGACAATTTGGATGCAAATAATAAAATTAATATTAATACTTATTAGAAGTCTAGTAGTTCAATATTAAAATTCTGCAAACAAAATTATTTTTTAAAATTACGGCACATTTGCAGGGGATCAGTTGAACCTTTGGGGCATATGCTTTGTGACCAATATTCTTTAATTGGGTCTTCAATAGAATAGTTGGTTAATTCTATCCAAGCTTTGAAATTACCTAAAGAAAATCTATTAAATTAACCTTTTAACCTTTTAATAGGATTATGTTCAGAGCTGCCGTTCTGCATTGCTTCTGAGCTTTTTTTTTTCAGCCTTCTTTTTAATCTTTTGAAAAATATTATATTCTGACATAACCATGACATCACACTCATTTTTTTTCTTTCTGCACAGCCAAGAAGAGTTTTTGTATGGGGTAAGCAATTTCACAAATTTATTGAGGAAAAAAAAATACAACACTGAACAAGCAATCCAATTTGAACAGATGTTCCTACCCAATCTTAAGTGTAGTTTGATGCCACATAGGGCAGCCTACAATAGGGGCACATGTTGTAGGAAGGCCCCAAGCACAGACACACCCCGCACAGAAGATGTAAAGGTAAAAATTCGGTTTTATTTTAAAAAGTTCCTGTGGCAAAATAAGTGTAAACAAAAGCCCACACCAGAGGGGGAATTATAACTTTCTGCTTGCCAGAGCTGAGAAAAAAATAATCTTTAGTGGCGGTGTTGCTCTTCTTACCATAGCTGGGGGAAATAACCGTTCTCAGCAACGCCTCCTAGGAGTTACAGGTTTGATCTGCACTAGGAATTGGCAGGGTAGTCTGACAGCATTCTTTCTTGGAATCAGCTCCTTGTCAACACCATCTTTTCTGCTCAGCACTCTATTTATTATGTCTGGAGCAGGGTGTGCAGCTGATACTGAACCAGTGATTGCTAGGCCTCTCAAATTGCCTGTGATGTGCACACTGCCATCTTGGGTGGAAGGAAGTTTTGAAAAAGACAGAAACTATAGGGAAAGCCACACCTCACAGACACAACCCTACACATCATCACAGTAGGTATAGCAAAATGTCTGCCGATGTTGCGATTGTATTTTACACTTGAGGTTTCTCAAGAGAAACTGCCTTTTCCAGAACCAAGCCCAAATCCAATCCATTGCTCAACCTTATTTTCTTCTTCACATTAAAACAATTAATCAAATGGACAGCACATGAAAATGCAGTATACATGAACACACACAAACAGGGTTGGTTTATAATATACAGTACAGACATTTAAAGTCCCAGGTGCTGTAGTTGATAAAAAGACTTCTGTCCAGGAAAGGTAGAGTAGTCTCACAGCCACTGCTTATAGTTTAGAGGTTGATGAAGCAATCTATCAATTGATTGCTGTATTTGATTATTAGAGCACATTGCAGTACTGAGGCAAAGAATGTATCTCTCACTGATGTGGTACTGTATGTGGCACCACTGTAGAAGACGAAAGGTTCCTCTACCCAGGAGATGTTAGCATTCTAGTCCAGTTACCATGACGACACAACTGACCTAGCAGCAGAAAAGACTGTTGAAAGAAAATACATCCAGGGTGGGTGCCAATTCAGCTAGTCAGAAAAAGTGTGGGACCCAGCACTGAACTCATAAAATATACATAATATGTAAAATAGTATCCTTATATACAAGTGTTCGTCACTTTATAGGTGTGTCTTTGAAATTCCATACAATTAACAAGGGATTATCCAAAGGAAATAAGTCTCTCCAAGCAGGTTAATTAGCCGAAAAAATGCTGCCCCATTGCCATTACTCCCTGAGCACAAACAACCAAAGGCAATCTTCTGTATCACTGTCTCAATGAGTCAACATTGCTAAGACTGGAAGCTATAGTATCATTACTTTGTATCTGAACTGAATAATGCTATGCCCATTTATTTTTTAATAATTTTATGTTTTACCATCACTAAAAGCAATTGAGATATGACAGATGAATCATAGGCAGCATGGTCGTACAATGATTAGCATTGCTGCCTCGCAGTTCTTGAGCCCTGGCTTCCATTCTTGGAATGCTATCTGCATGGAGTCTGTATATATTTATCTGTATTTCCATGGGATTCCTCCCACAATCAAAATGCATGCCGGAAGGTTAATTGGCTCATTCTGGTGTGAGTGTGTGTGTGTTTGTATCAGTGTGTGCCCTGCAATTGACTGGCATCCCATCCAGAGTCCCGGCTTGTGCCTGGTGCTTTCTAGGATAGTCAACAGGCTACCATGACCCCGAACTGGATAAGTGATAAATGTAAGTGATGAGAGTTAACCCTAGCTATGTACAGTAGCTGAGGTCTGGAGAGATCAACTTACAGGAAACACAACTATAATGTCATACGTCTGTAACCATGGCACCATTGTCAGCAAAAATAAAAAAAGAAAAGAGATATGTAACAACATTTTGTAATAATGATTACCCTTTTCTCTAAAAAAAAACGGAGGAAATGTACAATGAGTCGTGTGGCAAAGTTTTAAGGTTGTTTTGCCACCCTTTCACTGTGTATTTGTATTTCCTGGAAATTTGGTATTTTCAACAAGAGAAAGTTGTGGTGAAGCCTCTAAAAGATCCATTCCCAGTGTTCTTGTTTCACAGTTCTGTGTTCTCCTCATGTTGCTCAAGCCATTTGCTTAACATCCCTGAGGTTTTCACACTTTTCACTCCACGCACTTATCTGATTTGCTGTGATGAATAAAAACAAGCCTTCAGTTCGACTTAGCTGCAGAGGGAGGTGTGCTCAAACCGTGACAAGAGTAAATAGCAAACCATCTGAATTCATTTATTTTCTTTTTACTATAGCAAAAATAATGTTGCATGACCCACACTTCTCTGGGGAGGTTTATTTTGGTCAAAACAAGTAGCGTTCTCACAAGCTTCATGGGAAATGAATATCTGGCTTGAAGAGAGCATCACAGGTTTAAATTGTTGCTGCAGGAGGTCTTGCTATAGCTGTGAAGCCACAGAAAAATGCTAAACTTATGACTGAACTGATGTCAGCCATTTTTAACTTTATATCTCACATTGTGTACTGCTGACATTAGAATAGCTGGGGTAAGAAAAGCAAATGCTTTTGACAGGATAATCGTTATGTAAAAAGTCATCAATTTAAACTGGTAAAGTTTCCCATCTACATTATGATCTCCCCTAGATTACACTGCTCTTTTGCCTTAGAGTATTCTAAAGCCCTCACATTTTAAAGTCTTGTCCAAGCTTCTGCCTTTCTCTTTATTATTGTAACATGTTTTACTCTTAATTCTTCATATGTAGATTCATGCATTGAATGTGAAACCTGCTGCATTTAAAATTAGTAATGGGCATGAACAGCTCTGAAATGGATTTTGACTAAATGAACCACCTGCTATTTACTAGGCTTCCACATAGTGAAAGCCCATAGTGATTTTCAGGATTTCTTTCTTCCCATTTTTGATACTGTCTGGAGACCAGGTATCTTATCAACTTAGGCTCTAAATCAAACAAGATGGCTGCCTAACAAACACATTTGAACATTTGAATACCCTTTCCAGATAGTAAATAAGGTCTTGATACTAACATCCCTTACTTGTTACAAAACACATCAGAGTGACACACATTAAAAATAAGGGTAAATGAAACACATTTCCAAATCTGTGATTTTTCAAAGGGGGTGCTGATTGATTTACATAGTGATAGTGAAGGGCGTCTGGAATCCTTAAAGAATCCAGCACAGAATGGAAAAGTGGGCATGAGTGGGCCAGGGTATCATCATCAACAAAAGATCCCTGGTATTTACAAAGTGCCTTTGAATTTATGGTAATGTTGACAGATCACTCCACCAATTGGTACAAATGTAAAGTAAGTGCTGTAACTACAGGCAGTCTTGCAGCAGGTAAACTAATTCATGTGTTGTTTTTTTTGCTTTGGCATCTGGACAAACTTTTGGACAAAAAGTCGAAAAACACGGTTATTCGATGTAAAAAACTCTGTTATAAGGATGGAATCATCAATATCATGAGGTGCAACATTCCCATTGATGCCCTCTTTGCTGAATTTTTTTTTTAGCTGAATAAACTTTGTGATACTTTGTCTCTTTCTGTTTCTGTTTAACAGCATTTTTTTAATTTTTTAAAAGTTGAGCATGAAGCTTGGTTTTAATGTTTGGTTATGATGTGACACACAATCATGCTCCTGATCATTGGAAACTATACTTCAAGGATTTGGTAAGCAGTTCTAAAACAACTGTTGTTTTATGAGAAAGCTGTTTATTAGCAGTGACGGACACTAAAGTAATCCTGAAGTCTATAGCACAAAGCGAGACTACTCCCTGGATGGGATGTCAGTGTGCTGTATCGCAGGGCACAGACACACAAGAAAAATTTAGGTCTAAAGACAATTTAGCCTAGCAGCAGATCCTTGGAAATAGGAAGTAGGAGAACCTGATAAAAACTCACTCAAAGACAGAAAGGTCATACTCCCCACAAAAGAGAATGACCTGTCTGGTATTGTACTCAAGGCTGTGAGACAGCAGCATCACACCACTTTACTGATCCTGTTCTGTTTCTAGATAAAGTCATAAAAAGGGCACCAAAGTGATTCAAAATAATTACTTTATTAAAATGAAAAGCAAAATCTATATGGGTCCACTCTGCCTGTTACTCCAATTTGACTTGTTTACAGTTTTCAGTGAGCAGTTCAGTGTGCCCTACTTACATTTTCTACCACTTCCATCTGAAAAAATAATCCTCATATGCATGCATGCAAGAATCAACACAGATCATGAATCAATTTGGATTTCAGCTTTGCTGCTTAACTGTAATTTATCCATAAATGAACAAACTGTGTTCTGCTAAACAACCACAGGGATTGCATTTGTTCTGTAATAAAATTATCTTGGTATACAATTTGTCCACGTCCATTGCTAGAAAATGTGTCTCTGCAGAAAATGAATATTAATATTTGGCTGACAGCTTTGGCTCTATTGACCTGCTCAAACATACAACTCTTTTAAGAATGTTGTACCTTACAAAACTGGAAGAATATTTTGCCTTTATAGCAGTAGTGGGCAGTCATAGTGGACTTGTGTGCTGGTTTTTATTCAGCTCTTTGGGACCTAAGCCAGCTCATTACTGGCTTAATGAAACTAATTAAACACCATCCCCCGCCTTTCAGGTGCAGGTGCTTTAGAGAGACCAGCCAACCTGGAAACACCTCTATGTAGTGGACTGGACAATGCTGCTTTATGTTGTACGTTCAATGTTTAACTATATCTCCTGTTTGGAAAGTCCTGTAGTAAAGGTAGGTGCCTCTCTTTTAATTAGATAACTACAGTAGCTGCACTGCTGTCTCCCTGGAACTTTCTGATTGGCTGCCACATGCCTCATTCACATTGCACTTGCAAAATCAGCCAATCTGACACTCAAGTTAGGCACCTTCAGCAGTTTATAGTTGAGTCTGCTGCTTCCCTTTTCACAGAAGTAGTACAGAGAATGTTTTAGTATATACAGTACCAATGTTCTCATTGATTTCAGCTTTTTTTTCTCTGTAGTAGCTGTGATGTTTTTGAAAAGCCATTGTGCTATTTTTTGCACATCCTAAAAAGGTAAGTATTTTTAGTTTTCTGTATGAAAAATGTTTATCTTGTGTTACACTTGTGCCTGTAGCAGCATTTAGAGTGATCAATTCTTACTCACACATATACAGTACTCTCTACAATGGTTCAATCCTTAGCTTTTATAAATGTGTTCCCAACCCAAACTCACAGAAGCAGGTGAATAATTTGACTCTGAAAAAAGCATGTTTATTTTCAATGAGGTAATGTAAGGAACTGTTTGTGTGGTCTGTGAAGCAGAAGGCACAGGTAAAAAGAATGAAAAACAAATATTTCAAGGATGTGAAGACTCTTGGGGGCATTGGGGGTTGAAAGTGAGCAGGAATAGAAGTGTGAGGAGAAAAAAAGGAAGATAATGTAAGAAAGAGGGTCCAAAGATATTCAACTCTGGATGGCAATTTCCAAGTGATATGAGAAACAGCAGGAATCTCTCAATTAACGAATGGATTAAGAAAGAAATTAGTCAATCGTTCAGAGCTGAGGGAAGGTGTACACTAATTTAAGGATAATTCTGACTTCTGATGTTTACAGGAGTAGTAAACCATGTGAACGAAAATAGATGAGTCGGTATAATCATCTCCACCCATGCTCCTTGGCAGATGGCACTTGTAAAGTTACAATTTTAATCCAATATTTTCACAATGTCTCATAGACTATTAACAGATATTATATCACTGTACTACTATACTATAGTATACTAGATACTGTATAGTGGAAGAATGAGGGGAGGACTCAAGAAAGAGGGGAAGAGTCCAACCAGCAGCTAGCGGAGATAGAGATGAGATTGGCTTGGGGACTACAAGCCCCAGAAACTTCAGCACACAGAAGAGAAATTGAGCCCCAGCTGAATGGATACACTGATGCACAGCTAGTCAGCAGAGGTCTTAAGGAACACTAAGGAACACAGTAATGTTATGAATCTTGGATGAATCCTGTTTTGGACTTCCCTGAACTTGGTTGTTTCCGGTTTTCCCCGTGTGCACCGGATCACTACAGTCACCACCCCCTGTCTGTCAACCCGTCCTAATCCTGCTGTACCTTCCCCTGATATCATTCTCCAGTCATTTCCGGATTATACTGTCAGCATAGGGTCTTTAACAATGCACTTCACGGGAGTCAGAACCGGCTCCCTTGACAAAAACATTCTATCATCAATTATTTCACATTCCAAATAGAAATGCTGGAGTGAAGCAGCTTAAACTATTATTTCTCTTGAGCCAAGATTGTAATTACACAAAGAACAATTCCTGCCATTCAGACACCTCTTACATCCAACAGAAATGGTCAGAAAACTCAATCTATGTCGGTTTGATTTCACTTTGTATTCAGGGGTGTTTTTGTCCTAAATTCTGTTTCTCAGCAGATTAAGGAAATGGTTTTTCACAAGAGATAAACTAGAAAGTGCATTCATGGAACAACAATGCTTTTAAATGTGGAAAAGTATTTGTCACAAATGAAGTGTCCTATTTCATTTTTCTTTACGCTGTGTATTATTCTATTCTGAGCCAAGACTCACTGTAAAAAATAGCCTTCCATGGGTTTTTCTTTTATCTGAAACAACAAAGGTAAAACACCTTTATCTGCATGAAAATCTACTACCATTTCCACCGATTTTACCTCCAAGCTGGAGAAAAGTAGTCTGGATTCATTTTTCACAGTTTCCACATTAAAAGCCATAGTGCCTAGTTTAAAACCTACAAATGAGGCACACTGACAGAAAATTGTATTGCAGAGGGATACAAAAGTTCAAAAACTAAAAAAAGGTAAATAAAACTAAAGGCACAAATGCAGTATAATAAATGGATGTTTATGCAGAGAAAACACAATGTGGCTGTGGCATTTTCTTTGAAAGATGTCTGTCAGCTTTTTAAAAATAGACACTAGAGTGACATGTTCAGTTTAAGGAGCTTGAAGACCAAACTGAGTCATCAATAACAAATAAAAAGCAAAGTCCAAAGTAAGATGTAGATACATACTGTAGAACACAGTCGTGATCAAGCTTATCCAGATGACTGGTACGAGGTGCATTTTAAAATATTTATGTCACTCTTATTACAAGGCAGGGGCTGTAACAGAGTGTCAGTTGCAAAGGCAAAAAGTTTACAAGTTCTAAACTAAAAAAAAGTGCATTTTAACAATGGATAATTCCTCAGGTGTAAAGAATGTACATGTGAAGAAGACACCACAGTCAAAAGTTATATTTTGTTTTCAGTGTGAAATGTACAAGAGGAAGTTAATCATAAGGCCCAGGATAGACGATTGTAGGACTCCATTCGTAACTAAAGGAGGTTGTGAATGGATTCAATTACACCTACTTCAGTTTGCTTACTGCCTGAAAAGGTGAGCTGATGACGCCATATCTCTGGCACTACATACTACCATAGAACATTTAGACAGGCAGGGTATCTATGTTAGGATGTTGCTTATAGATTACAGCTCGGCCTTCAACACAATTGTTCTCAACAAGCTGGTTCCAAAACTCAGGAATCTGGGTTTATGCGACTAATTATGCAGTGATCTTAAGCACTGGAACCATATCATTAAGTTTGTAGATGAAACCACTATTATTGGGCCGATCAACAACAGTGATGAGTCCACATACAGGATAGAGGTGGAGCATTTTATAAGATGGTGCCTTGACAACAATCCAGCCCTGAATGTCAACAAGACAAAATAACTCATTGTGGAGTTCAGGAGACCCAGAGGGAGTCATTCCCCAATCAGCATCAATGGCACAGCAGTGGAAACTGTTACTTGCTCCAGGTTTCTCTGCCTGCAGATCTCTACTGATTTGGTTTGGTTTCACAACACTGTAGCCAATATGAAAAAGGTACAGCAGCGCTTGCACTTTCTGCGGTGCTTAAAGAAATGGGGTATGGGGAAACAGTTCATCATTAACTTTTAGCATAGCACCATAGAAACTATCCTCACTAGTGGCATCGCTGTGTGGTACAGCAATACCACCATGCATGACAGAGATGCACTACAAAGGGTTGTGGCAACGGCACAGAGGATTATAGGGTATCCTTTACTGTCCATAGATGAGATTCACACTCTTCAACAGCTAACTGCAGTGCTTAAATACACATCTGCACTACGCACTTTTTGCATGGCCTAATTTCATTTCATTTTAGTTTGGTCTCACTATTACATATTTATTTTTCAACAACATATTTTTTGTTCCTGCAATATGCAGTACATGCATCCCGTACAGAGTCTGTCCTGCCTTGCACCTGTTGCTTGCCAGGACAGGCTCTGATTTGCCGCATGACCCTACACTGGATAAGGTGGTTAGAAAATAGGTGGATGAAGTTAATTATGAAAAGCACTTTAAAATAAAAGAAAGCTTGTTCTTAAAATATAGAATGGGGTTATTTAGTAATGGTGAGCTATGACATATGGTCATGTCTTATCCTATAGTGTTGCTTTATGAGGTAATGTCCAAACCTTTAAGAATATTGATAGTAACAGTGCTTGGTCTTCAGGCTATGGCTCCCTTCACAAAATGAAAACCAGCCACCTCTTTATTTTAAGCATGCAAGTCCATAACTCCTGCAGTCTCAGCGTTGATTAGCACTCAGTAAAGTGCCATTACATTTAACACTGCTTAATTAACACCTCGTGTTATAGCTTGAACTAATGCCCGCCTTCCACCTTAACTGGATTTACATATATTATGCATATTCATTATCTACAAGAGACCAGGCTATTTTAATATGTATTCCTCATGTGCATCTTGATCTAACATGCATATTAATTTCGTTTTTAAAACCTTTAATAAAGCATATATTTATCAAGGTTAATTAATCACACTCTTTATCTAATGAGGACACTGGCTTCACTTTACTAAAGATTCCTATACCTCTTTTCTTTATAAAAAATATTTTCCTATATTATTTTAGGTTTCGAGTGGCGGTGTTCAACCAATGTTATACTCAACCTTCCTCAGGGTATTGCTTGGGTCTGTAAAGTGGATTGATATTGCATTTTTAAAATTAAGGCACTAGTTCAACTATATTGTTTTTACTTTTTTCGTATTTTAAGATAGGTGTGGCTGCAGTAACCCATGGAAAGCTTATTGTAATCAAAGGTTTTCCATCATTATGCTGTTATTTTTTTATTAGATGGTGTTTGGATTTAAGGTTATATACAAAATGTGCAAAGTACAATACCAATGCAGTGTAACAAGTATAGTGATTAAGAATGGCAGTGGTACAGTGCTTACAATACAGATCCAGACTATAGTATCCACAAGGTCAGTCAGAACAGATACAGTACGTTTTCAGTAAGGCTTTGAGTGATGGCTCAGTCTTGAGGTTTACTTGGATCTTTATCTACACAATACTGGTCACAGGAGAACAGAGCTCCTACAGTACATTAACTACTGTAGTTAGCTTCCCAAAGGTCTGTGAAGAAGGAGTCAGTAGGTAGAAGAGCACTCAGGACTTTGTCAGAAGCTAAGATGATGACCAAACATGTTTTGAGCTAGAACACATTGAGTCTTTGGATCTGGTTAATGAGTTGATTAGGTTTTGCAAATTGTTTCCATTGCTTGGCTTACAGTTTTAAGACATTTGTTGTTAGGATTGTACATTTTACATGACAGACATTAAGTGAGTAAGTATAGTACAGTAGGTTGCTGACCGAATCTGATGGTGAAGTGTTTTCCTTGTTTTGTCCAAGGTACAATATTAAATTGCCAAAAAATTGCCCAGGGATTTTAAAGCCCTACCTCAAATGTGAAATATTTTTGGAGGTTTTGTTTTCCTTGCTCCCCTGTGCCAGGTTTTCTAATTTTGTATAAATATAAAAATAAATGAAGTGTGCCACTGGGAAATTTCCTGGCATGGATTCTCGTGACATCTTGGTAGTCATTCACTATTACACATTCCCAGGATTAGCAGCAAGCAGCTAGTTTTCTCTGTTGTGACCTTTGAGGTTTAGAAAAATATTTAAAAATAAAACACAAATAAAAACTGTGCCTTTTATCTTCAGAAGCCTTACCCAAGTTTATTTCTTGGTTCTTTGACTGATCTAATTTTCATACTGGCATTCCAGACTTCATTGGCTATTGTTCCAGAACTTACTACCCTTTCTGTACATTACTGTATGTTTTTAATTAATTGACCTATAATTACTAATTACTGAATAAGAAATTACTGTACCTCTTACTCTTACCCAGTTGTGCCCCTGTATGGTATATTCTGGAGTTCAGGTCTGCTCTTAATGACTGTGATGTTTTGAACTTTTTAATTAGAAAATTTGCTTGAATTCATCTTTCACATTTAACTGCTTTAGGAGCATTATTACCACCAATATATTTTGAAAACGAATTAATTTTTCTCAGGATGTGTTTGTTTGACTACAAATGAGCTCTGTACTTGCTGGAATGCCATCTTACCCAATTGGACATTTGTTTTTAGCTCAATGATGGTTGTGAGATAAATAGATTGTCTTCTGTTTGTTTAATTGTTGCTCTTTTATAGTGTTCTAAACAGTCCTTAATTGTGTCAATTATTTTTTCACAGACACACTTACAAATTGTACTACATCATATACCACTAATATCACTTTGTCTGAATCAGCCCAGTTTGCTTTAATCTAAAACACCTGGTCCTTACCCTATATTAGGATGTATTTGCAATTCATCATTTGGAATGACTGGGTTAATTCTAATTTCCTAAAGTCTAGCTTTTAAAGAGCTCAGAACAGCTGTGAACAGATCTAATCAAGCAAGTATTTAATAAGGTTAAGTACTATAATGAAGAGCTCATCAGAGTGGAAAAACCAGGAGACTTTGGGTTACTACAGCGACAGTGCTGGAGATGAACAGTCTACAAGAAATCCCTCTAAAGTAATTCAAACACCAAAGCTCTGATAATGTGGAGCTTTTTTGTGAAAATGAATAAAAACACATTTTAGAAAGATCTATGCTGTTTTGCAGGTGTACCCTATAGCTTTGACAGCTGCTCTAGCCCAGAAACACAAACCTGCCAGTGCTTTAGAGGCTCCAGGGAAGCACAATGGTGTCAGTTTGACTTAGCTTCTGTCAGTACTAATTGCTACTTCAGTATCTCTAATTGTACAGGTTGCCACTATCTCCACTAAATCATTCACCTTGTACATTTATGGTCATTGTAGGGCACAAGATCTACATTACCTTGTATACCAATGTTACCATTTACATTGCTGTTTACCAGCCACCTTGCCTCCTATAAATAAGCATTCCCACAGAAGAAAAACTTTACGAACTGGCTTTCAAAGTTCACCACCATTAAGAAATATTCAATCAAAATACTCTGTAGCGGCAAGGCTTATTAAAGTACAGGAATTAATTTTGCTGCTCCCTTGCCAGTCCCTCTCCCCTTCATCTCAGTGGTGCTTGATACAGAGAGGCCATTCCATTTGGTTCACAATTAAGGTGTTTTTTCTAGCTGATAGAGTGTCCTGATAAGGAACAACTCCCAAAGCTGAGATTCTCCAGCAACCCTAATAAATGGTCATCTCTGGTGCCTTAAAGTCTGGGAGATTCTGGGAGAGTCTCATCCCAAGTTAGTTTACAACCCTAAGGTCAGAGTGCATTGTTACTCATCATCAGCCAATCAGGAACTGGTGGGGCAGGTTAACCCCACATGGGTCTCAAATGCCCATGAAACTTTCAACCAATGAACGATCATACTGTAGTTCCACCAGGTAAAACTCAGCACCTCCTGGACACATCCTCAGACTCAGAGCTCCTCCTGGACACACTGGCCATTCCGTGGTTGTCCGGGCTGAGTCTCAGGATGTTCAGGAGGCATGCTGCGAGAATGTCCTGCCCTTGGGAGCCTTCTGGTCCTGGGCCGTCCTGCCCTGGAATTCTCCTTTGAATTCCCTTTAGAAAAGTCCACAGAATTCACTCAGGCCCTCTGTGTTGCCTGTTTTTACTTGGAGGAACTTCAGCTCGTTCATTGGCTGAAAGTTCCATGGGCATCAGAGTCCCACGTGGGTTACTCAGCCCTACCAGTCCCTGATTGGTTGATCAAGGTGAGATATGAGTCACTTACTCCTGACACTTAGGAATGCAGTCCAGATGTCCATCTGGCACTCCCTAGACAGATAGGCGCCAATGGATGACCATTGATCATGATAGCCAGGCTTAGCTAAGTGCATCCCCATTTGGGAGCTGTCCCTTATCAAAAGAAAACATCTTTAAATCAGCCTGCATGAATAGTTTCTCTGTGGCTGCACCACAGAGATGAACAGAGAGATAAGGCCTCATTTGGGAAAGCACAGCAACACTTAATTCTGTCTTATTAACAAGCCTCGCCGCTACACAGGCCTGATTCAATTTCCTGTTTCGCTTTACAGACTAAGGCCTATCTCATAAAAATGGGTCATTGCTCATGGGCACTGATACTGAATTCACAGTTACACTGAAGCCACACTTTGTGATGTGTAAATGGCTTTAGTTAGGACAGAACTAGTTGTCGCTAAACCATTTTGCTAGAGTACTCAAGCACCAGTCACTAGAACCTGTGTGCAGTGATGTACCTGTACTAAAATGCTGCAGTAGATGAAAACAGCAAGACATGTGATTGCACAAGTTTGCAGATGCTACTCAATTAAGAGCACTGTACAAGTTGAAAGGAAATTAAACATTTGGACAAATGCCTGGAAGATGACATTTAATGGAGACAATTGCAGAGGATTGCCCGATGTCAGCAAAAATGTAAATTATAGAATGGAAAAAGCTGAGCTTAAGTATACCATTATTGAGGAACTGAAGTATTTGATGAATTGTTTTCTTTTTACAGGGAATGTGAGGAAGCAATAACCAATGAACACAGAATTGTAGGATAATTATTTAAAAGCATAGATTTTATCTTAAGCGATACAGCATTTTTCACTAGTAATACCTAATTTAGAATGTTATTTAGAATGTTCTACTGTACTTTCATCACCATATGGAGTGGGCGGAGCGGTGGCTCTGTGGCTAAGGATCTGCGCCTGTGACTGAAAGGTTGCCAGTTCAAATCCTGCAGCTGGCAGAGGAATCCTGGGCCCCTGAGCAAGGCCCTTAACCCTAACTGCTCCAGGGGTGCTGTACAATGGCAGGCCCCGCGCTCTGACCCCAAGCTTCTCTCCCTGTCTGTGTCTCCATGGAGAAAAGCTGGGGTATGCAAAAAGACAAATTCCTAATGCTAGAAATTGTATAGGGCTAATAAAGAAATATTATTATAATTATATTACCAAAAAATATAAAATTAGTTTTAGCCACTCTGAAATTAATTTGTAAAATTTCTTATTTTTCTAGTTTTCAGCTGTTAAAGTAGAAATGTCGTCATTCAATTGCAGGCCTGTACAGTACCTTGTAATTCGCTGTAAGAACAAAATTTTGCTCTTCTGAACTTTGAAGTTCGAAAGTAACCGATTTTGGCCAAGAGCCTTCTGCAAACATCTGAATTCAGTGCAATCGAACAGCTGTTTGTTTCTGCACAGGTGCAAGTCATTGTTGTTATGGACTCCGTGAGGCAGCACTGCTTTGTTTCCGATCACAGCGAAAGCTTGCGCTCTCATTTTTTTTGTGTGTGTGTTTGTTTTGTAGTTGCTGTTCATTATGGGGTCTTAAGGGTCTTAAGGAAGAGAAAAAGGTTCTTTAGCGTAATATTCAACAACAGTATGCACGTTGTTCTAGCCGATCGCTTGAATAGTGATCTATTAGGAAAAAAATGAAAAATGTAAACATGATAAAGTAATTATTTAACAGCTATAGTTGGCTTATTTGAATAGAACTGCGTTGTTCACTAAGCTTCCTATAATGGTCTGTATGGTATCATATTGTAACGCCCACGTGGGGCACTTAACTGCTGTTCCGTCCCCTTTGGCCATGCTCACTCAAGGAGGGCGGGAACAGCGCCTGAGGGGCGGGACTTGGGGGAACTGGACTGTATATAAGGGGGTGGGGGCTGTGAGGCGACGCCTTCCCTTCCGTGTCTGTGTTAGTGTACAGCAAGTGCAGTGCGGTAACCCCCTGTCCCGGTGTGTGTAACTTTCCCCGGTTCTGGTTAAGAAATGTGGTGTTCTACAATGTTCTACAACATTCATAAAGGTGACAGTGTAATGTTTCTTTGAATTGGGAAATTAGGTTTTAATTACGCGATTACTGAAAGAAAACAAATATGAATGTATCTTATACAAACACAATAAAGGCTGCCATGGCACAGGCCCCACACGTGATGTCTAAAGGTGCTTCAACTTATCCTTTGGAGGGTGGACGTTGTCTAAATTAAAGGGCAAGTTCAATTGGAAGGCAATATTTCACATGGACATCTAACATAAAGCAGGGGTTACATCTGAAGCTGCAAAATTATCATTGAACACGAATCCGGGACCATCAGGTGAAAGCACAGTTTTAACTTTTACAGGAAGCTTAAGTTGTCTAAGTGAAGTGACAGGGAAAAAGTAATCAACCCCCTTTTCATAACCTTCTGAACACCTCAACCTCTTTTTCTGTCTTGCCTTTTCATTTCTGCATCATTTGCTTATCTGATGCCGAGAAAGAAACCTGAAGATGCAACATGAGAAAGTATGCCTATACAGAAGTATGCTTTGATTAACATAGACCAGAGATGCTTATTATAACTGTTCACTAGCAGAGTTCACGCTTGATAGCAGAATCAACCCAGCAAGCCTTTTCTTTTTTATTTATTATAATTGCAGCCCTAATCTAAGTCTCCACTAACTAATTGCTTCCCAAGATATCAGTCCTGCACTTGTAGATCATAGCCTTTTCCAAAGTTGGAGACATGGTTCCTTATTATTCTCATCAGCTGCCTCCCATGGCAGATGAGAAGAGAAACAAGAAATTTTAATATTCACAATGCCAATCTCATGTGTAAAATAATAAAAAATGCAAATGAAAAAGAATTTTGTGATTGCCAATATCAACATTATAGTAGGCAATATCAAAGGAGAGTGCACTCACTTTTGTTAAATCGGTGGGTTTAATCTGGATAAAGCATTTTCTTTCTACTTGCAGGGGTCTACTGGACATCTCTTAATTTTCCCAATAGAATTATCTAAAGTAAAATATTTTCAGTTATCTATTATTAAAACCCTTGTATTGCTGAAGGCAATCTATAATAAAAATACCTGTCCTAAAATATTTAATAAAATAGTACTTTATTATCAATTGTGTATTCATGGTGATGTGATGTTCTACAAAATGATTCATATTTCCATACAATGTACTGTAGTAATATGGCATCAAATTCAAAAAGTGAATCAAGAAAATGCTATGAAATGATATGGTCATGGTACAAGTCTAAATGGAAAAAGATGGCACATGTACAGTAGTTTCATTATTCTGAGTAAACTGCCATCAATAGGGCTGATTAAGTCTATCATGAAAGTCACAGGCTAGTAACGTGTGTGTCGCCACAAGTTGAAATGCATGCTTTGCAGTAGGCTGTTCATTCTGACTAGATTCTGTCCCATTCCTCTCACATACTATGCGTAGCTTAGACAAGCATGTACCAATTTACTGGTCTCTGAGTTCTGGCTTCCATGGTTTCTCCTAGCTCATTGCACAAATGCTCAGCTGAACTCAAAATCTAGCTCAGAATTGGACTCAGTTCTTCAATTGGACTCAGAATCCTCGAAAACTCACATTCTCATCCCAAACATTGTTACAAAACCAGCACAGAGCTGTGCGTTATCCTGCTGGAATGTGGCCATGTCAGAATCTGTCTATATGAAGAGCAGCAAGTGAGATCCCAGGTCTTGATCAGTATACATATACAGGATATGTAGAACTTGGAGAGTTGTTGTGATTTGGGACTTCCTCATATCATCAGGTCTTTCAGACAGGTACTTAGCCCCACCAAAGCAGTCATCATTAAACTAATGAGGTGGGTGCTGAGACCTGCCTGGCTTTCAAGGTGTGTAGTTACAGTATATTTGTCCTATAGTAGTTGCAGTATCTAACCCAGGGTTGAGCAGCTGTGCACATGGGTGGTATCAGTAAGCACGTGGGTGGTATCAGTGATCGTTCCTTCACCTGAAAAGATATTCAGAAATGCAGTACTGTGTTTTAAAGGTTCACATGAACTGATGATGTACAGTATGTGAGTTGGAGGGTGTGTTTTTTGTATTCCCTCAAACCTAATATGAGACGTGTAAAGATCAGATATTGTAGTACTTGGCAAACCTAAGAGAAAATATTTGATAATTCTTTTTAGAAAGGGATGCACATAGATTAAAATTCTAAATGGCCATTGCATCTAATTTAGTTGAGGGCCTTTGACATTGTGTACTTTATAGATTTGTTCAGTTTCATTCTTTTCGCTGAACAACAACCTTCCTGGTCTTAGAACATCAAGCTTTCCTGTCACTGTTCTTTAAAAGGTGTGATTTGTCCAGTAAACCACGATAAGATTAATTTATCATGCACAGTAATACAAGCAGGAAAAAAACACAAGACATATTTTAACTGATGTAGCTCTTTTGGCAATCTTGATTTGAAGAAATAAGAATTATTTCTTCTCACGAATCAGTCATTACCTAAATTATGTGTACTTAATTTGTCTCAGTACGTTGTAAGTCACTTTTCTTTGGGCATTTTAATTAAACCAGGATTTCATGCTTAGTAATTCCACTTTTATTCCACTCTGTTTGAAAAAGCTATTTTCCTCCAAATCTCCCCAAGGTTGACAGCTTTGGCAACTCAATGAAATTAAAATGTCAATACTTTTACAACTTTTCAGTTTTTTTTCTGAAATAAAAAGAAAATGTCCAAGCTATATGTCCAATACCGTACCACCTGAAAAGAAACTGGTTAATTTGTTATTGAAGTAATGTATGTACAATGTTGCTATATGTAGAACATGTCTGAGCAGAGAGCAGTAGTCACAAATTATAAATAAAGGACAGCACAAGTGCCAGCAATACTCATTAACTGGATGAAAAAACTCACAGTGATGGGTGTAAATCACAATCTAGCACGCATACACTAGTTACATATGATGTAAATGTTTATTGAACCAATCATGGGATTTAAGTGCAAAGGTGTAGGAAACCTAGAATGTCATTGAAAGCTCCACCCATCAACCAAGGTGACTTGTATGTGGAGCATGTTTTGTAGTAGAAGTGTAGCAAGTAACACAGAGATTAATATTTTCTTGATCAAGTTCACATACTGTAGTCCTTGTAATTCAAAAAGACCTTACAAGTTGGACTGCATGGCTCTTACTCAGTCCTTACTCTTACTCGGTACCTGGAGGACTGTTGTGTCCATAGGTTTTTCAGGTTTTTTTAAAGGGCCAGTTCCTGAAGCTGTTAGTATGGTTGAATTAATTCAATAAATAGCTCATTGAGTACAAAAGCCTAAATGTCCTGAATACCTGTAGACACAGGGTCCTCCAGGAGAAATATGGGAAATCCCTGTTATAACCAAATAACACAGCCATTACGGATGTGAAAATTTCCCTGAGCTGGTGGAACACTGTCCTGCAAGATAATGCACTGTACAGTACATGTCTGTATTGTATATGCATAGGTAAACAAGCACATGTTAAAAACGTCTGTGCAGATTCTTCACCCTAATGGCATATGAATGCTGATGAAGCAACACTGAGAAATTCTTCCTCAGTCTCTGCAGTCTGTGAGACAGTTTTATGACAAATCTGGATCAACCTTCTCACATTCATGTTTCATACTTGATGTGGATTTGTCATGTTAAATGATGGATAGGAAAATAAATTAAGGGAGTCCACAAATTCACTTTTATTAATTATGGTGGACAATACCCGTAGAAAAGTTCACTTTTAAAAAGAAGTATATTTGCAAAGACAGGCAGGCATTCAAGGTTTCACACTCTAATTCTTTATCTACTATTCCCACATGAAAATGATTAAACATTTATCCTATTGATTTATACAGTAGGTGTAATGCTGTAATGATTCTTTGTTTGCATTCAGCAATACCAAAAGGAAAATCATATATTTGCAATTACACACATGGGAGAGTCAAAGTTATGGGACTGCTTGGACTAATCTTATTATAATTCTACTGAAAAAAAAGAATCTTCACAGGGTGATGTATAAGGTTGTATTGACCTTCTTGGGGGGTAATGTGATGGTGTATATGTTTTGCTTTAATTTCTAAACAAAGTTTCCTCATAAAAATACCTCCCCACCCTTGTTAGCCATCACAGTTGCTCACACTCTGGCCACTTAATCACTCAAACTGAATGATCTGTTGCTGGCTATGGTTTTCCATGTCCATTCAGCCACCCCTTCATCATGTCAAAGTCAGGACATGGCTGAAAACGTTATGTTTTAAACCTTTTGCATTTCTGCTTCATTTATGTGATTGTTAGGGTCATTGTGGAGTAGAACACCAAACCCCCTTCTCATAGAAGGCTTTCTGAGAGCACTACACATTGGTTGAAAGGTAATTGTATTGTAATTGTGTTTCATTACTACTGTATGTCTTCTAGTAGTATCAGAAAAAGTTTACTTTAACCCTTTTGTGTCTAGATATTGTTTTGTGAACACTTTTTTAAAATGTTCTCATGCGTGCTAATGTAGATGAAAATTGCAGATGGATTGTGTAATGTGTTTCTCTTCTCCGCTACTCTGTTGATAAAGCTGTCCTATTGCAAAAGTGTCCTAAGCACTGTTTCCAGCTGGCTTCTTGGAATTCCAGTGACACACATGGAAGCTGGCATGTCTACCATCTTCCAAAGTAAAGATGCTAAATTCTTTTTAGTTTGGTACACTGTGAAGCGAAGCTTTGACAAACAGCTCATCACATTGAGGTTTACCAACCTGCCATGTCCATTCCACAGTAACATCCACATCAGCCAGCACAGTCAGAAGCTTTCTTTTCAAACAGTTTATCAACATTGAATGCCCCCATTATCTTGACATCTTAAAATAGAAAGTCTATTTTATAAAGCTTTAGATTATTTCTATTTCTATTCTGTAATAAAGCATATTAATGCAGTTTAACAAATAAGAATAACCCTGGAAAATGAGAGACACATTAAGAAGCTAAAGACTTCATCATATGGAAATGTAGGAAGGTAATTGAACTAAAACTCAAATATCCCTTTTTTCATACATACAAAAAGGAGAGAGCTCAGGCACTATGGAGAGCCAGTGATATTAATTCACGGTGAGTGTAGGAGGCTTCTTTGGAATAATGTACAGTAGCTTGCAAATCACAGACTAATACGAGAGTTTCGATGACATGCACACTGTATATTATTTTTAATAAGTGGAAATTGTTCCAAGATCGGAATACAATTTTCCACTTTCAGATAAATGTACAGTAATTGTAAGAAGCATAGTGAAAAGTAAAAAGAATGTCACCTCTGTAATTACTAAATTGCAGGAAGGCCTTATTTGTACATGTTGATCAATATTTAGTTTTAGGAAACTGATTTTTCTGTAAAAAGCTAAAACAATCACCTTGTATAATATATTGGCTTAGATAATGAGTATTTTTATCAAGACTTACTGTATGGCTGTGTGGATCCAAATGTTATCTATCCTCTTTTTTTGCTTTAATTCACATTTCTTACATTTTATGAGACCAAGATAGTTAAAACAATTTCCAACTATCATATGGTGCAAATTTGTACTTTTTAAGTGACGAACAGCCAAAAATATGCATTTTAAAACTTAATCCTGAATATTAAGAAAAGTATGTTCTTGAGGTGTGAATTTGTGACACCCACCTTAAAAACAGCACAACATCAATATAATTAAAATAATATTGTTGATTACTAAGGTTGCTTTTAGTTGAATTAGCAATGAAATTCTTGAGTGCATTTCATTGACCATTCACACTGAGATTTTTATATTACAGTATGCACTGTAAAACACTTCAACTAAAGCCACTTTCTTCCACTGAAGCACAGAAGAATCTGTTCTGTACAGTCACAGTTTCTAAAAATCTAACTGACTCCTAGTCAAAGGTCAACGAGGCTGGTGAGCCAAAATAATGTTTTCAAAATATTTTACGCTTGAGAAAACGTTGCTTGTGTTCTGAAAACAAGTCTCAAGGCAACTTTGGGAAACAAGTAGGTGAACAAATGTCATGTGAATACAAAGCACACAAGGGAAAGCAATAATGTCATAGAAGCATAGTGTAAAGCTGACTTGTTCTAGAAAAATACAGAATTAGAATGAATAGTATCCAACAGGAAAGCATCAATCAATATTATTATTCAACCACTGGATTAAGTAGAAAATCCTAATCGAATGCTAACGAATATACATATAATAAGTCGTTTTATGTACAGTATCATGCTTAAAAGACTTAAAAGCAACAGATGTGACTGAGTCATTGATTTCTTTAGAGATGGAGCTCCAGATCTCTGTCATCTACAACGTGTAGACAAGTAGTGGGAACTGATAGCAAACCAGAATCAGCTTAGCAAAGGGACATGGAGGGGTGTAAACTGAGGTGCCAAGCAGAATGATGGCTTAAGAGATTCCAATCTGATAGGGCATTTTATGAAAACATTAACATTTGAAATAACATAATTTTGTTCAAAATTTACTTTTGCATAATGTTGTACTGTAGATATGACAATAGCTATGAAAGATACAATTTTATAAATTTGAGAAACAGCTAGAAGCAGTTACTGTGCTTTTAAAAGGTAACCTCTTTGGCAATATAAAGCCCTAGTACTGTATCCTGTATAACTAATTACTCAGGATATAAGACACACCTCTGTCTATTAAGCTTATAAATCTGTTTCTGAAAGATAAGCAGTTTGTTCTTTCATTCTGCTGCCTTGGGTGTCAGTTACATGTGTCATGCACACATACAGCTGTTGAGAGAGATGTGATGTCTGAATAACTGGCCTTTTAGTTTAGAAAAGTGCTCTATGAGCCACTGTTCTTAATTCTTCTGCACACTTTGGAAGGGATTGGCGTTTCAGAGACAATGCAAAATTCAAGCATGGAGTTAACCTTTTAATACATTTTAAGAGCTGGCTTGTTTTTGGAAAAATCTAATTTATAAAGATTTGGAAACTAATCACTGTGAGATGGATGTAAGGTTGGATAAATCTGTGTGACTCCATAATAAAGATTATCATCAAAATATGGTGTCTGCTGCTACAGTATTTTGGTCATGCTGGTTTCATTCTACAAAGCCTAAAAGTACCTTGTTTTAAGAAGGAAAGAGTCATGTATTCAAAGCTTCTTCGGTTGTTTTAGTTTTGCTTCATCACATCATGCTGTAGTGCTTGATTTTTGTTTTGCCATTATCAGACCCCAACTCTTTGGTATCAGTTTTCTATCTACAGCATTAAAAATACCAACACATTCTTTTAAAAGGAAATTGTGTTATTTTTCCCCAAGATTTGGACACATTATCCCTTGGCACACAATCTTAAAGAAAAAAAAAACAGAATTTTCCATAGCAATATCTTGTACTACCAACAAAGCAGCCAGCACATGCAAATAGATACACATTTTTTTAAATTAATCTCAGTTCATCTTCAGAAAAAAGTGCTGTGAAGCACATTGTAATATACTGTAAGTAATTGAAATAGCTTGTTCCCTGTGGCAGAGGTAGAACCAATCATCCTTTCTTACTGCTTCAGTAAATTTAGCTCCAACGCTCAGTTCAAGCAATTTCTACAGAGAAGACCAACTTAAATGTGAATAATATACACAATGTAGCAACTACTTTGACTTACTCCAAGTCTTTGAATTTGTTTTCTGTAGTTTAAACTATAAAGGCCTAAACATTAACCATGTACAGTATGTAAAAGTGTCTTTTCTGAACCACCTGTGCGAGACTTTCATCTCTGCCCTGATCTACAGATAAACTGTCGAAGTATGATTCTACTGGGAGATCTTCCTGAAATAACTGCAAATCAGAATGAATTCAAATTCTCTTCATCACAATTACCTCCATTTATAGTAATCCCAGCTTGAAAGACATCTCCTCACAATGTAAGAAGTTTGTTGATTTACTCCAAATTCTTTCCCAGTGCATATTTGTACTGGATGGCATATTAATCATTTTTGCAATAGGTGTGACCTCCATGCTTCATTGCCAGCATGATGATATTTAGGATTTCTTAAATACCTTTGGGTTTTCACATAGGATTTCAATTAACACACGTTCCTTAATAGTTCTCTTTCTCTTTCTCCATTTGCTCAGTTTTTTTTCCCAGAAACAGCTCAGATTTTGTGTGGATGTGCACTGTGATGAGAAACACTTGTCTGTCTGTTCCATTGCCCCTCCCAAAATAAACCCAACTTTAAGCTTACACCCAAAGAAGGTGCCACAGCCAAAACACTGGGTTTCCATTCTTCGGTTTTCAGCATGGAATAAAGCTATTACTTGTTCATATGCTCTGTATATGCAATATTTTGTTTTACAAAAAAAAACATTTTTCTAACGTCTCTTCCTTGCTGTTTGCTAAACAGGAAAAGCTTTTAAGTTCTGAGCCTTGTTATTATACTGTAGAGCTCTAGGCCAACTCCTGCTTGGTTTAGAGATTTCAGTGGAAAGAAATCCAGAAAACCCTTCAGACTTTGAGGACCTGACTTTTTAAATTCTTCTGTGTGGCTTCTTGGATTGTCATTTTTTTTGAATGACTGCTAAAGAATATAGGAATACATTTCTTATTCAATATAAATTTAAAGCATACCCCATTAATAATAGTAATCTTTCATTTTTTCTTTAAACTACACTTCCTTGTTACATTATAAAAAATGGTGATGTTTACACAAACACTACAATACAAATTGATTTGGCACTCTGTGGCAGATTTCATCTCACAGTCAGAATTAAATGGCTTATCCAAAAGGACTAATCTCAGATGATTGTAATGCTGATCACTGACTGTAATTGTCCATTTCTAGCAGCCCTGGCAATGTGGGGCACTGCTATTAGAATATATTGATGCATTGGTCCCAGCCTTGCCTGCCAACGCATTTGAATTTTCTCACTTCACAAGTCTCCAGCTTGCACATCAACTCCACTAGGCTTTTCTCTACAACATACAGAGGGAGAGGAAAGAAAAGGTCACCTTACAGACAGGGCTCTGGCACATTCAGAGCACTGTACAGCCCTACAGTAAATCATCTTCAAGCATAGAGCTATTTTTTAAAGCTTAGGATTTACACTTTCTCTTATAGCTGAAGCTTTTGTATATTTTGGAAGCCTGAACTGTTGCACAAATTGTAAGTCAGGAAAACAAAGTAGTACATTGCTCAGTGTGGCTCCATTTACTGTAAATGATCAGATTCAAACACAAAATTTTGTACATCCCAAAGACTGAATTTTATCAGTACTGATGACAAGTATTACCTTAAAATAAGGGAAATTCAGTTATATTGGGAACAAAGAGAAGGAATGCACCATGCAGATTTGAAGAAAGTTCTCCTCCCACAAAAGACTAATAATCAATAATCAATAATGAATCATAGGAAGAAAACATTCTGAATGGAATCCTGTTTGAAACTGTGATGATGACCATTGTTCATGCATGTTAAACTGGGGAAATCAGGTCTTACAACTCAGACAAGGCACTACAGGTGCACAGCACTGCAGAACCTCTGCAAAACTGCAGCTGTTACGCAAGTGTAGGTTTTCATGAAAAGCAGGTGCGCCAAATTACTCTCAGTAATAAGGCTTTTAGAGCACTGAGAATGATTAAGAAACACTTTGTAAAACCATGAGCCAGAAATGTCAAAACTCACAATGTAGATTCACACCCAGAAAACCATGTCAGACAATTTGGGCTTTGTGGAAGCTTCTGAAAGTCTGTAGACAAGAACAGTGTCTGGCAAATGTACTGCTGAAGGTTTCAGATAAAAGGCTAAATGTATGTCAAGGACTGGACAGATTAGCCATTTGGTATAGTGTTAGAAGTTGTATAAAATAAGACACAAATACAAAACATTTTTCCCCCATTTGCAAAAACATTCATACAGTAGAAGAGAAAATACCAAGAATCTCAAATGGTTAATGACTCTGAAAAGTCTTGGGCCAAGAAGTAGTCATTAATTCATTAAATTATTATGGGAATTAAAAGAAGAGTGGTGATTAATTCATATTTTCAATATCAACTCACATTTATTTAATTAATTATGTTCCTTAGGGCAAATTATCAATTAGAACATTTTAAATTAAGTTTGTGTTTTTTTATTGGAACGTAAATGCAGTTTTATTTGAACACGACAGATTGTCTGGGGGTATTAATGAGATCAGAACCAAACAAACCCTTTTCTCTTTTTGGTCAAAATACCTTAATTAATGTATTCATTTTAAATACATATTTTATTTTTATCTAAAGTTAATGGTCTAAAGTCAAATGATGAGAATGTGGGGGGAATGTTTTCTTTTCTATTAAATGAACCAGATACTAACAATTATTTTTTTGTATGGTTAAATTATAGTACAAAATTCTGTTTTTTGTTTTCATGTTAAGCCAATTCATAAAAAAGGAATATCCGGGTGATCCAAAGATTTATTTGTATTCCCTCTCCCCTCTCTACATTGACTTTGGCTAGCTTTTAGCTCCTTTTAGGAGATTTTTAATAGAGTTTGGAACATAATCCTCGTATCTGCAATAAGGGTTACAAAAACTAGATTTATTTTGGAAAGACTATATACAGTACATTTTCCATCAAAACAAAACTGGCTTTACCCGACAATATCTTTCATATGCTTAATGACTCATTGGAAGAATCCAGAGAAACCAGATTGCAATCTAAAGAAAAGACATTAAATTAAGCTGTAAACTGTTTGATGTTGACCTATAATTTCACAATTAATTTATTAGGATCAAACTGCTAAAAGCAGTCAGATGAAAAATGACAATAGGCTTATCAACAAGGATTAATGGTGGCACAGCCAAGACATATTGATGGCCTGTAATACAAATAAATACAGTACTTGTAACAAACTCGTCTAGCATTGTAATAAACAGATTCCTTTTCTATACATTTGTTCTTTGTCTTGACCTGGAGGTACACATTGCTTACATAGAAAAATGATCTTTTCTATGAGCTGCCTTTTCACTTGGAGCAAAAGTGCCTGAAAGATGTAAGTAACTTTAGACTGCAGGGATTGTACCTGCACATAATGGATCAGCTCATGTTGTGCTGTAACTAATTGTTATGACTTGAAGGGTATTTAAGACTATGCCTTAAACATGCTTACGCACAGAAGAAGAAAATGTGCCAGTGGAGATGCAATAAAATTATCAAGGTCAAATGTTGGAACCAGATTTTAACCCTGGAATCCATGTAGTGCATTTCAAAAGTAAATGCAGCCTGACTCATTTCCCAGCAGAATTTACAGCCATGCAGAAAGTCAGCAGGTTCTGACTTTGGGATTCCTTATTTTAAATCAGTGGTTCCCTGGCTTCTCTGAATGTGTATGAGTAATCTTGATGTATTTTATACATATTATATTTTGCTCATCGTTTAATATGAGATCATAAAACTAAAATGCTGAAAAGAGGATCCAGGTGTAAAGAGAATTAGCAGAACACAACCTGCACAAATCTTACCTCAAGTTTAGCTTTGAACAGGCATTTAGTGTATATACTGTAGTGTATTGAGAAACAGTAGGTCTTAAGAGCGCTTGAAGTAGATCAGCTTTGTGTTGACTTTGGCTTTCCAGGAATCCTAGGATAATTGATTATACAGTAATTCCCAGCCCCTAGGAAGTCTCCTGCCTTTGGGCACAACCAGAAAAAAAGGAATTCCACTTGCTAGTGATCACAAAATCCTAAAGGTGACACAAGGTTTTAAGTTGAATCTTACATTGTTATTGAACATCACTTACACCACGTTTTTATGGAAACAGCAGGCTGCATGTTTAATGGATGCTTTTACAGTCTAAATAATAGTCAAATGATTGTGAGGATTCCTGCATTTCCCACAAGGGCCTGGAATTTGAGACCTCACCTCATGTTTTTAAGTCAGATTGGCTATGTTTCTGTTAAAGAGGAAGTGCATTTACAGCAGGTTCATAGCATCTGCCGTATGCTGCTAGTAACAGCAAGTTAATAGCATCTCACAATTGAATGGATATAGACTCTCTGGGTCTATTTCAATATGAATAAATGCATAAAATGAATGCATTAAAATAAAGTGTTCAATGGAGAAAATGAATTATATAGTGAATACACCTTCTTAAAAGCATTATTTAAAGTACTGTTGTTAATTCAGAAGCGCAGGTGTTCTTGAATAGGGCATAAATCATACACAGTGCCCCCTGGTGTTCTGTCCTAGATACTGACAGTCTGATGTTCCCTTCCCCCCTGCTCCTCATCTTCTTGGTGTGGTATGTGAGCTGGGTGTGAATTGTGGGCTCTGTTGTCCAGTAGTAGCTCTCTATCTCTCCCTCTCTTCTTACTGCAGACAGCCTGGGCAGGGCCAACTCTGGGCTACTGGAACACAGCCACCCTGAGAAAAGAAATAGCTTCACAGCTCCAATCAAACAGTGTTGGTCAGTACAGCATCCACTGATCTTTTACCTTAGTCATTAGCCTTTTGCTTACTATCAGGACTCTGGTTAAGCAAAGGAGATTAAAATGTTTTAGAGATTAGTTTAACGTACTGTTTGGTATGTAATTAGTTGCACTTTAAGTTTTTTCTATCTGCCAAATGGAACTGCAAAGCCAAATTTTAAAATTTCATACAGGTTTCGCTATGGTAAGATTAAACTAGTTGGAAACTGAAACAGATTCCAAACTATTGAACACATCATGATGGAAATTAGTTCTGTTAACAGTTCCTTGTGTGAATTAATTACACATAGATCAGGACTACATTCTCTAAATAAAACATTAAGAGTCCATCCATCCATTTTCTAAACACTTTTTCCAGGACAAGGTCACAGTAATTAAAACAGCCAAGGAATATACAGCTACCAGAGTTGTGATCCGGTAGTTATGAATCACAGCTGTATGGTTTCTGGGCTGTATTAGCAATGTTATTTGGTCCATGTTGTGTGTCTTTAATGTTTGTTGTTCTAAACAACAAGGTACAGTTACACCCGTTTGACCACATGCACTCTGACCTGTTTCTGTGTGAGAAACCTCTTGATCCAGACCAGGACACAGCACAGGAGGTGAAGGAGCCCACTGTACTCCACACACAGACAGCAGCCTGCCCTCACTGTCTCTGTGGACAAGGGGTCCAGGGTCCTGATCATCTGTGCCTAAGAGCCTCTTAGGGCTCTTCCCCAGGGCTGCACTAACAGAAACTGGGGATTCAGAGGTCAAGTGGAGTCTGCTTTCTTCTAAAATCATTCAGCACGGTGCTTTAGGATGACAGCAAAGGTAGGATATTGAATTTATTAAATAGGAAAGCACACTTTTTACACAGAGATGACTGTTTTTGTTTGAAGATCAAATGTTTTGATTACTGCAAGCCTGTGGGAATAGAGTAAAAGTGCTAATTTTATTGGTGTAGGGAGTAGACAGATGTTCTTTTCAAAATGCTTTTTGACCTGCTTCCTTTAATTATGATAAAATTGCAGAGCAATTTGTGAATCGCTTATTGTCGCACCTTTCAAACTTAAAGTAATTGTTTGACCACCATAATGGTTTAGAGCTGTCAGTTTGTTTTGTCATGTCATCATTTAAGAAGGTTTTTTTTGTATCTTCAGCTTTCATATTTAAAGTCTCTTTGTTATTATAATAGTTAGCAAGAGCAGACCCTGCCAATCTTACCAAAGTGTCCTTCTCTGTGAGCTTCCCAGTCTCCTGTCTGTCCTTACTCAGCCTCCACAGCTCCTCCTTCTGCCTGATCAGCAGTTCAGCCTCTGTGGGCACCAAGTAGAGCTCTGCAGAGATTGGGACACTCTTTTCATTAGCAAACTGTCCCCTCCATTAAGAGCCCAAAAGCTGCTAGTAAAGGCTTCACTGCCTGTATCTTCTCACTGCAATAGTCAGACACTAATGTCCAGTTTATCACTTAGGTTGTACTTTTTAAAGATTGGACCTTTGATTTCAGGGCGTTCTGATGACATCACAAAAGGTAAATTGATGTGATGACATCAAAATTATAGATATTAAGCAATGATATCAGCTATGCAGAATGTGTTTAGGAATTTAACTTTGCCTATATACAAAATGTTACTTAATTTAAAATAAGAACTGAAATATAATAAATACAAAAGCTTGGAAAGATTGTGTATAGTGTTGAGTAATATAACAAAAATAACAGTATATTATGGAAAATTTATCAGTACAAAAATATAATTTACTTTCTTTTTAATGCCAATACTATGCCAGTTTGAGTAACTACACCCATGAAGTTTCATTTCTGTTAGATACTATATATTGTAAACATGAAAAGTTTAAGTGAAGGATGAAAGTTTTTCATAATGTCAGGAGCCATTTATCTCTGATAGGGAGCGTGTCACACAGAAAAATGATCATTTCAAGCTGTCCATCCAATGATCTCCTTTAGATTTGTTTTACATAACAGACAACTTAAAAGGTGAAAATGTGGCTGGGGTTATGATGTGGGATACACAACAAACAAACTGCAGTACTGATGTGGACTGGCAGGGGAAGCACTCTGCACAGGAAAGCAATTACAATATTAGATGGGGGGCCCTTCCTTTCAGAAGTAAGTGGGGCAGACTATAAACTGCACCATTTTCCACCCCCTATGTCTTATTTCTCTTAATTTAATAGGTTGGTAATTCCAAAAAGAACAGTATAACTTGCTGACCCGTTAAATTAAATTTCATAAATCATACTGCAAGTGAAGTGAGATGTTATGTCGGAGACTTAAAAGTTCATTTGTAGGAATAAGGTTTTGCTGTTGAACGAACAATAAAACATACTGCAGTATCTTGAAAAATTCCTCAGAATAAATAGAGACAAGATGGTGCTTATTTTTTCTTGTATTGAACAGTGGATTATAGTGTACTGTATATTGTGCTGTACAAAACTCTTTCTACATTTCCAAAACCTTGAGAATCAGTCTTTATTTACTATCTGACTTTTTATCAATGTTACTGTTATACTGTATGTTTGGTAGGTAATGAATTACAGTATGAGAGTGTGTGAGATGCCAGATGTGTATGATCTTTGTGAAAATAAAAAATATCACTTTACCTCATTTATCAGTTCGGGGAAAGCAGTTGCAAATAGAAATAACTTTCATATTTAATATATTAATAAGGTATCCTTTATAGGAAAAGTAATATAGGAGGCCGAGTTTACCTTTGTATCTGACTTTCAACTTCTTTTAAAGTTTTCACATTACCAAGGACAGGCTATTGCTGCACTAAAAACTAATAACACATAACAATTCCAGACATCTAAAGAAGGCTTTACAGCAATGTGGTCAAATCTTTAGTGTGGACTTAAGCTTTAGTTTGCTCCTCTGACGTTTGTGTCCCTGTTCTAACTCTTCTCTTTACAGCATGGAATAAACCTTTTACTTGTTCCTTTACAGACTACGCATGCTGACGCAGCTACCCACCTGAACTACAAATAATATTTCTACCCTTGTAATAATTGATGAGAGTCTTCTTGTTCTTAAGGAATTCAAAATATATGGACATGAGGGGCAGTGAGTGAGGTCCTAGGACTTGTTTGATGTACTGTACAGTAGTACCATGTAGTCAGATTTGTATAAATTATTATGAATGGAGTTCAGTAGTAGTTCCTGTCCAAACCTCCACACTGATTGGCCTGTTGGTTCTGTCCACCATGGTGGTCTATACTGTACAAAATCTTTATTTGTGGTTAAAAAAGGACTGTAATGAGTCCATGCAAATGTGTTGAAACAAATACCAAGAGCACAAAGGCACTGTTCTCTAGAGTGAGCCATATTGCTTCCTTAATGTTTTCACTCTTTATTTTCATCAGTATCAATATCAGTATACCATATTATAAACAATTATATGAACAAATGGTTTATTTTGATGCTTGATATGCACATAATGTGTATATATAGTATATTACCATACTGGTATTTAAATTATAGTATATATTTTGGATATTAAATCAAATAAATGGTGTGGCTCAAACTTTGTTCAATAAAAAATAACTGCATATACAGTACATATATAAATATAAAAATGCAATCCATGAATAGCATCTTTGACATAGGATTCTCAAGATTGCAATATAATGTACTGTACATGTTGCATCATGTGCAGTGATGTTGTGGGTTTCTATGCTTCTTCTTCTACTGAGCCTTAGTAAGTATCTTATACAGCAGCTTCAAACAGGAATCCCTTTCGAGAAGTAGCAAAGAACAATAAATATATCTGCATTAGCACATTTATTTAATACTCTAATGATGGCAGCAAAGCATGGCTTTCAGAATGATAGAAAGCAACACTGTATGCTTCTACAGTGAAAAAGAGAAAGTACTTCTGTAATTATGATGTCCTTAAATCACTACGGACTTTAAAGAAGCACGACACTTCTGTAAGGAAAAAAACACGTGTGGTTCTGCATAGAGTTCAGTGATGTACTTGAAGTGTAGTGGCAATCTCAAGTGTCAAGCCAGAAGCATATTCCAGTCTCTGGGCGCTCACTTCGTAAGTGAGGCTTATCACAGAAAGTGAGCCTTATCTCTCCAGGGGTCCTATGTTTCCAGAGACCACATCAATGCTCAGGCACATTCTGAAGTCCCTTTAAGGCAGGAGAATTCACTGCACAGATTGTGAAGCTAGAGGAATAATGAGAACTGAAACCTCCTTATTTTACAGTTAATCTCCAAGGTCCATATAAACAAGGGGCCAGTAGTGCAGTAAAAAAAAAGCCTGGGAAATTCAGGTTGGTTCCCTGTAGAACCAACCACCTATTATACGTCACTGTAGTAACAACTTGTCACAGAGAGTTGAGGTCTCTTTTGGAAGCACAGAACCTTAAATAAGTTATCTGACACTCTGTCATCAATATTTTTTAACTGAAGTTGCAAAGTCCTGCTTCTTGAATGAAAATTTGAAAAGGCTGCTCCTCAATATTAGCTAGGCTTGGTACAGTAGATCACACAGTGAACATCCTAAGGATTTGTGGAAGGTCAGAGAACCTGAAGACATTTCAGTTTTAGGGACCCTAAGGTGCAAAACGATACCATTTAATTTCTAAAGGATGCACTGCCTGTGGTTGTTTTTAAGATTAAAGACAGCTTTAAAAAATGGCAAATGCACTTTAAGGCAGGATTGGAAAATGAAAATGCATTCTTTTAGCTTTTTAATGGATCAGATTGGATTGTGATATGATTTGGAATATTTTTATAAAACAATGGGGTTTACAAATGGGAAATTTTTGTTTTCATATTCTAAATTATCTATGGTTTATCTAGTATGCATTAACAAGAAAAAAAAAACAATATGTTATGAATAAAAAATGTGAAGGAAGAAGGACAACACTCAGGAGCTAAAAGCATGATAATTTTCACATACAGTATAGCCCACATCCCTGACAAAGGTAAGGATACTAATAAGTGGAGTTCAAAATAAAATTCAGGAACATGTCAAACCTAAATCTTGCCCACTTCCTCACACCTATGTATAACTATCATGACTGTAGTGCCTCCCACTTGCACATTATCACTCCCTCCACCCCATCATCACCTTTGCATCAAATCCCTGGTTCACTCTTCATCAAATAAAGGGGGCTTCTGACAGCCTCATTTTCATAGTCAGGCCTTTCAGTCAGCCAATTGAGGTAAAAAAGATCAAAATTGCACTAGCAGCTGGGCAAGCAGTGAGAGATTTCAGTCAGCTCAGCTGGTGGGAATACAGTATAAAGGATTCCTCAATGCCGAAAGCCTTGATGACTGTTGTTATGCTGATCAGCATTTGTCATCAACAGGTTAATCCACAGGGAGCCTACAATGAAGAACACATGCTTGTAGTACAGGATGTACTGTATGGCCACCACTGGAATCAATACAAGCCGTAGATCTGTGACACCTCCTCTTTGCAGGTCATAATGCAAGAGTTCACTGGGGCTCAAGTCTGGTGGCATACTATTACTGTTGCACAATCACAGGATGCACTAGTCATGGTTCAGTGTAGCACCAAGCAGTCACATTGCTGTTTGCAGTATGTAGAGAGTCAGGTTGCCATTCTCTTGGTCAGGCGAGTTCAGCCAATAGAGCAAATCGATTCAAATCAAACCCCTACACTGTTAATTAGGCCAAGCTATTGAAATATAATGTTATCAACTGAGCAACAGTGTGTTGTTTCTCCCCTTTAAATATATTTTTAAAGGGCATATTTGAAAATCAGAAAAGGTAATGGTTGACGATAATGGTTTGATGATAAAGAGAATTGACCTTTTCGAATATATCGAATAAATAAAGATTTTTTCTCCACATCTGACTCATTCAGTCAATGGTTTAGAACCAAGCTTCTAAACTATCACTGTCTTTAATATTTATGTGCTGAGGCAGTTTATAACTACTTTAACTGCCTTTCTCTAGAGAAGAAAATGCTTCAAGAAACTAAACAGGTCTGCTGGCCCATTTCTTTCCATGCTAAAACAATATTAAATTACTGTACATTCTAGCTGTGACACACTGGGGACATTTTACTTTTGTTGATACCACTGGTCACCACTAGAGGACCCAAGATATCTTTGCCTTTCTGACAGCCATGTGTGAATGCACTCTCGTATTAATGCCATGGGTGTCTCTGATTGAGAACATATCTAACAGAAACTCAGGGTATTCTCAGATCTGTTCAAATTTGTTCAAAATCAGCCATCTCTTCATCACAAGGAACACAGAGTACAATTTCACCATGGCCTTCAGATTCCTCTATGAGTAGTTCCCATAGACAGAGCCAGGAGAAACACTTCAGCATTTTCACTGAAAATGATAGGACTGTGAAAGATGTATTTATTCTTGGTCAGGGTCTTTTACAAGAGTACAAGATACAAAATGTATTCAATCTCTCTTTGGCGCTTGTTTTTAATACATTATAATCTATGGTACTTTACATTATGAATGTTACTATTTAGTTAAGACAGCTTTCCTGTTTAATATCTCTGAGATCTAACATTGAAGTTCAGAACAGATTCTAATGGATTTTTTTGCTTTTGCTGATGATTCATTCTTCTGATCGTTTTGAAAGTGGCACCAAGTTTTGGAATGACTTGTGAGTGCTTTGCCACATTTCTTGGCACTGAGATTCTATTTATTCTTCTGAGGGATCGTAATGTTTTAATCTGTGAGTTTATAATAAAATGTTTTCATTCACACTCTCCAAAAGTACACAACCTCCCAAATCCAGCTGGCCCAGTTGCCAATCAATAAAAGTCCAATTCCATTAAGCCAGGCATGCTGACTGCAGAGATCAATATCCTATGGAAATGAAGGGAGTCTGTAATTCAAGAAGTTGATGGAGAAGAGGAGTAGCTTCACCATATATTCTCAGTTAAAATAACAGGTAGGAGAACAACATGCTGCAGACCAAATTTGAAAGATGATAATATACAGTGCCTTGCAAAAATACTGATACCCTTCCTATCAAGTCCCCATTTTGTGAAATTACAAAATGATGGATACACTTTTTTTAAAAACTTAATATTTTAACCTGAATGCTTAGACTGAAGCACTTCCAGAGTTATTTTTTGTTCAAGGCAACCAAAAGGAATGAGGAAGTAAGGAACAGGCTGCTCAGCCAAGCTGTTGAAGCCAATACCTTGGCTTCTTTCAGGAAACAGAGATATGTTGGTTCAATTAGCTACTAAGTAACAAACATCCGAGGTGGGACACATTATCTACCGCTCTTTGGAACCTTTCTTATGTTTTTATTCATTCATACCAGTCAGTGATGGATTTCATTATGCAGTACATTGTCTTAAACATTGTGGACACTTCAAGTCAACTATTATGGATTAAGTGTCCCTCCTAGGTTACGCCTAAGTGCTTATCTAGTGATAAATACTGTTTTGATGAGTGTTACTTGAGGCCAATGCTCAAAATGGCATTCTGAGTACCTAATGAGAAGTCTTGGAAGTGGTCTTTTTACCTGGATTTTGAATGCTAAAGCTGTGTTTGGTGACAAGTCAATGACACATAAGGAAGAAAGTAAGTTGGGGTTTCTGAGGAGAGTGTGCAGAGTTATCGCCGATGAACCTCTTCCCCTCACCTGCTCTTGAGCCTCCACCTCATCTGTCTAAGACAGTCACTCTTGATGAGAACGCACACGTTTTCTTTGCCTCTGGCTATTGCTTTGCAGTTGAAAAATACACTCCTACCACTTAATTTATGCACCAATGCTTTGTTCACACAGTTCAGTCTGTAATACATTATTGATAAATGCTTCTTCTGTTCTGTGCATTTTTTGTTTGTCAAAGATCTAGTCTCCCAACTAATGTTGGTATACACTCCAACCCCTTGTGCAAGGTTTTACTGTTCTTCAGCAAGGATTCATTGAGTTTTACCCTGCTTCTGCTACAGTGTACTGGAGTAAAATGTTTACAAGGTATTTTATCATGATTCCTCCCCCCCCAAAGGTCTATATTCCATACTATCTCTTCCAAAAAATGTGCATACCTCCAGTATAAGAAATAATTTGGAAGATAGAGGATATTAAATCAATACAATAAGAAGATTAAGTAGCAAAGACAATTGCTTGCCTTTATAGTGCATTTTCCATCCTAAAGATTCCCAATGCACCCCACAGTACTTGGTGGGAGATGTTTAGTAGCCATTCCACACCAGGAGCCCCAGAACATCTGCAGTACACTGGAAATTTGTAATATGTTATAATTCTAGACATTTTGTGCCTTTGAGAATATTGCCTGTAATTTCTATTTCATAATGTAGAATCATAATGATTATGTTTTGTGGATGGACCTCTAGTCTCTTTATCGCTTGGGAACAATGTAAACACCATTTGGACATACTGCCACACAGAAGAATGGGTATTAGATCATAGTGTTTTGCCCAGGGATGTGTGGTGCCATGGATTCAGTCAGGCTCTCATTCTCCCATCACGCCCCTTCATAAGCTCTTTTAGGTTCCTTTTCTTACACAAGTACACGCGCACTTCCGAGAGTAGTGAGGACACCGACCCCCTCATTGAGGTAACAGGATACATGACTCTACGTTCCGTTACTTCTGGGCCCTTTACCTTCAGAGTCTCAAATTCACCAAGTTAATCCTGTTGTCCTCACTGCTAGGAACCTCCTGCTCCCAAATCCCAACACAGAGCCTCCTGCTCCTACTCCATTAGATCACTATTTCATATTCAACCAGTGCTTTGGACTCCCAGGTCCACCTCCAGCCCAGACGTCCTCTCCTGATGCCACCAGGTTGGGTTACACAAATACATACTACCTACATCACCGAGTCTCTTTTGCACTACACACCGCGTCGAGACCCAACACACTGTCCCTCTCTAAAACACCCACAATCTTTCCGGGGCCTCACTCTCACACCCTTAGGCTGTGAACTCACAGCTCCCACTGCACCTCACATCATACCCAGCTACCACTGGACTACACCATGCAGCTGCCAGCACACCTCACATCATGCCCAGCCACCACTGCACTACACCATGCAGCTGCCTGCACACCTCACTGTGCCCAGCCACCACTGCACTACACCATGCAGCTGCCTGCACACCTCACTGTGCCCAGCCACCACTGCACTATCTCCCAGAGAGTGCAGCTAGATAGACCCCACTCACTTCCCTGATAATGTATTGCCAGGGGGAAGTACCACAGAACCCACTCTGGTCCACACACTAACTCACACATCAGCAGACTCTAACAGTCCTGCTCTCACAACCTAGCGGGATGCTGTCCCTTTAAATCTTTCAACGATCTCATAAAGCTCAGTTTCTTGTCAGTCTCCTCACAGACTGACGTTCTCACAGTCGTTCTTCTTCACCCCCTCACGAGGTTCTACAGTACAGCGGCTAATCAAGCCTTTGTTCACTCATACACGGCAGCACGTTTTTCTAACATCGCCCCGACTAGTAGCGTCTCAGACCCGCTACTGCCATGCTTCAGCCCGGCTTTCTCTCACAGCACAGCCTCCACATTCGTCCTCTCACTATTGCAGCCACAGCATGACTGATCTCCTACTGCCTTTCCCCTTTTTAAACCACTTCTACACCTGCCGTTCATTCACTTATTCACGTCAGGTGTGGTTTCCGCGGCAACGCGTCTTCCTTAATCCAGGGCTCCACCCCCCACACCAGACACTCCCTGCATTGTACAGTACCACAGGTGTTAGAGCAAGACCTTGAAGTCCAAAAGGCTGCTGCTGCTCAGCACACCTAGTGAACCGTGGTCAACTCTAACCAACCCAGCACTGGTGGCACCTGGCACATGGTGACACACGTAAGCACTGCCTCAGACTAGCAATGCTCTATAAGCACCTTTCCAAATTGACCCACTAAAGAACCTCAGCCTCTAGTTTTTGAAGCAATCGCTATTCTTCTGGAGAGGGAATCATGTGGAACTAAGCAGTACTTGTTTTTCATTTTGATATGTAAGACGTGTTGTGTAATACAGTACCAATCTCAAGATATGGTATGAACATACAAATTTTACATATTATAGATTGAAAATCCTTGAATGCACGTTAGTAAAAGTCAAATATAATCATCTGAATATTAGGCAAAATAGCTCAAGGCTCACAGAATTTGATCTAAAGATATATATTCCTCTCTCTTGTGGGTTTTATCTCATTATTGATTCATGTGTTGTTCTTCTCCCTTTTTGTCTATTTAACAGTAGGAATATTTACTTCACCTGGCCATTAATTTGTATGTACAATTTGCTAATTTCTTCTAGAACATTTGACCAAAATACAGTATGTGCACCCTATATAGGAATATAGAAAAAGATCTCATGAGGTCATGATTAAGAATTTCAAGAAAATAATAAAAAATTGTTGATTTATACTACCTGTGTTAACATCTTAAGAATGAAGCCATCTTTTAAAACCATACAAAACAGTTTCCTTTAGGTTTTTGTGAAACTGTTTTATTCTCAGGTCTTCAAGAGTGAAGTCCTTAAGCATTTTACAGTAGAATGTTCACTAATTATCACAACTGACCTGTCGGGAATTGGGATTGGCCCCTGGCATGTACTGTACAGTACTTGTCAATTCATTTCTATAGAAAACTATTATTGTGTCAACAAGATGATGTATAGTGTGATCCTAACACGCACTGTACTGTATAACCAGGTGAAGGTAGGTAACAATAGTGCCCTCTAGAGCCTTTTGGTGTGTACTGCCCTTACCAATGGGATCATGAGATCGAGATCTTCATGGTACCATTTGTGAGTATACTAAATACTATGTCGAAGTACAAAGATTTTTATGATGCAATTGTCTGAGCCAAACAACAAGCTTTAAATACCCATATATTGTACTGTACAGGCCAGGAGGTGCTGTATTGACATTGCAAGATGTGTTATCACATCTGTAGAACATTACAACAGGCATCACCTGTATCCAGATGTTCAGAGTCTGGCTCATTTATACAGTAGCCTGTTTGTTCAGCACAAGTAAGGTTAACTAAATTTTAGGTTGTTGAATCAACCTGGAGCCCTGCAAATCAAACTGTGGATTCTCTTTAAAGAGTTTTGCCTGAGTTAAGTTTTGATACCAGTGTGAGAAAACTACGGTTTGCGTAAATCCAGAACATTGTTTTGTGGAAAATACAACTGGAATTTTGTTCTTAATTAAATGAAAAAAAAAACACACAAACAGGCCTTCTAGCAGTGATTTTGAATAATGCAGGGATAATCTGTTTACAACAGTTCAGAAAAAACAAACTGCAAAGCTAATTTATTCATCCACATTCCTTTGTCTAATATGGTACAAAGCAGGTCAAGCTTCATGATATGAATAAAATGTGTTAGGAGCACAGTAAATGTAGATTAATGTAGATGATTATGTTAAATGAGTGCAAGGATACAAGAATGGTTACAAATGAGAGGAGAGCATTAGACCCATCTCGCTTGTTTGGTTGCTGGGGGCTAATTGTTCTGCCAGTTCTTGAAAGATATGAAATTAGCAGCTGCAACAGCATGGCTGGGAAGTTTATGTCCTGAAGAACGTGCTTGTGGGACTGTCTGATTTTTTAAAAAAGTTTAGAACCCCATCTGGGAGAAGGAAGGTTACTGAGATTCTACCATCAGTGAAAATTAAATTAATCAAATCTGAAAATCAAACAAGGACAGGAGAAATAATTATTTAAGGTTTTAGATTAGATTCAATTAGATTACAATTCATTTCAAGGAAATGGGGAGGCTTCTTTGAAGCCTTTCAAAACTGCAAACAGGTAAAACTCAAATCTAGTTAGGATTTCTGAGAAACATTGATCATATTTAGGAAATCAGATGGCATTTGCAAATGAAACTTCTTGGTCACACAGAAATTAAAATCATAACATAAGTAAATAATTTTCCAACTATCAGGGCTGGCTTTGGTCTGTAGCTGGCAGGGGTACAAAGCACTCACAGTAATGCAGCATTGATATGGGCTCCTGTGGGGCCAGATTAATTAAAAAGCTCTTAAATGGAATTTCTATTTTTTAAATATTCCTCCCACTCCTCAAGACTCCCAAGCAAGTCTGGGATTTGTACAGTACAACCACAGTCTCAAACTGTTCACAAGTGTGCATATACTGTAGTAATAACCAGAATAGGTTAGAAAGACAGGAACAGTGATATTACTGTAGGATATTAGGAGATGTTTACTCATTGCCTGTACCTGCTTTCATTATTGAAAGCAATTGAATAGAGATTCTCTTACATTTAAAAAAATATTGCACAAGTACATCCAAAGTGGCACAGTAAAGCTGATTATTTTGTCTTGAACATACCCTTGAAAGGGCATAAAAGGCCAAATTAAGATCATAATGTATCAATGGAAAAAATTCATTAAGCTCATTTTGATTCTGAAGCCCTAATCAGAACCTTAGTTTTAAACTGTGGATTTAATACAGTAATTAATCAAGAAATCTGCTCTTGATGTTTTTTCCATGCTAAATATTTGCTTTTCTGGAAATTATCTGGACTATATCTCTTTTTTAGAAACAGTGAAGCAAATATTGTAGTGAAGTAAAAACATTTTTTAAGTTATTCAAACTCTAGGTTTGCCCCATATCCAGGATTCCTGGTCTCATCATGTTATCAAGTGTTATTTCCACACCAAGGAGTTTTCCACTTGTATATTTTCATTCACTGCAGTTCTTGAGGGGCTTCCCCAGGCAAATAAGAACATTTATTGTAGACATTCTTCTCTACAGTAAATCTATAGTACACATTCAATAATGCATATTTCTCTACAAAGGTTCAATATTGTTTGGATTAATATAGAATGCTTCCTACAGTACCTCTGAATTGATTAATTAGTTCAGGAATCTGCCAATTCCCACATTTCCAGCCACTCTGTCTTCTAATATTTACTTTAAAGATTCATTGCCATTATATTTCCTTGAACTTGTATAGTGCTTTTAACCTTGAAGAATCTCAATGCACTTTAAATTAACAAGGCAAGTGCAACATTCACCTACTGTAGATAACCTGTGGCAGTCCTTCTGTACCTGCAGTCTCACTACACTGCAAGTCGTTAATGTGAGTGCACCTTTAATGACACAGTAGTTAGAATTTTAGAATAATTTCTCAACTGGAGCACAGTAGTTGCCACAGAACAATATCTTCAAGTTGCAATATGGGAGATTTAAAATTGAGGACCAGGGATAGAAGAGCTACAGTACGTACTTGTCCACGAACACCACTTCCAGCAGCAAACTAGTTTTCCTTTGAGGTCTTCCATCTCTGTTTTGACCCAGGCTTGCTTAGTCTTTGATATCTGAAAAGACCAAGCTACAAGGAGGTAAAGCTGCTGCCTGCAGCATAATACTGTACTTGTTTACCAGCTGTGGTTTTCATGATGCATTATAGTGATCCTAGTAGTAGTGCAGTGGTGCAAAGTTGTGCTACCCCTTAAATCACAAACACCTTGAAAATCTGCCATCTGGAAATATTAAGCAAATCCTTACATTATACAACAATGATAATTAATCTTTATAATAATGCCACTGTATTGGGAAGGGGATATTCTTTGTGATAAGTTTACAGTATGTGGAGATGTTTTTTTTATTGCTTCTGCAATAATATTTTCAATTGAGGCAGAAAAAGCTTTTGAAAGGTCTACTTTTGAGATGATGTGGCCCAGGATCTCCATAAGCCATGCAGACAGCTATCACCTGACCAACTCTGTAATATTATATTGTCACCAGTGACTATGTGAACTGCAAAAACATAACTTGGGTGTCATTATTGTATCACAGATGCATCACGGAAAACAAACAGGTAAAACAAACAATGGTAATGTATTTTATTACTGAAAGCTCTAAATCATAAAGTTATTTTTAAGGGTCAACCATCTGCTTGTACAGCAAATCTGCTGTCTTGCATGAAGCAATAAGGGGTGTCTGAGATTTTCTACAGTAGAAAGCTCATCTGACCTGTCAAAAATATGATGCCAACATTGTCAGGCATAAGATGCTGGAAATAATGTAGAGATACTGTCTATATACAAACTTATACCTAAATACTTTTTAGATATAAATACTCCTTTAATTGTATGAGTAAATTACAAAGATACATTGCAAATGCCTATACCTGTAGAGAATGTTTCCACTGGTTCATGCTCTGTTCTCTTTACTCAGATAAAGAAATAACAATATTAATCCAAGACTTTAAGGCTAAAGAAGTGAAGAAAATATTGCAGGTTAAAATGTAATAGGCTTTAGGAAGTGCAAAAAAGGTACATTTTCTCACCATTTTGAAATCTCTCATTTGGCTTTTTCCAATTGTCAGGTTTTGCCGAGAAGAAAGCTTGTTGAAAGAAAGCTTGTAAAATATGAAAATATGAACACATTCTGCTTTTCACAAAAGAGTACTGTATAATTTAAAAAGTGCTTTACTGTTCTCTTCATCACAGACGTACGTTCTGGTCCATTCTTTTTGCAAAAATATATTTTTTGTTTCATTTTAAAGAAATCTGGGGGTGGAAACCTTTTTAGTACTTTGGCTTGAATGTCCAGATTTAAAGGTTTCTGAAGGATCATTAGTGCCAGTAGTACAGCAAGAATGAGACTATCCTAGCTTGCTTGAAGAATTGAGTTTTGTCACCTTATCCAATTATCCATGACTGCATTTGAAAACTAAGCAAAAATAAAGCTGAATGCGATAACAGAAATTGCAGTCTTACGTTTTGCCCAAATTGGATAAAATTGTACGCATAATGTACATAGCCTCTATTTTCACACTCACACAGATGTGTAACACTGTAATCACATGGTCACTCTACCATTGAAATCACATTCTATGCATTATTACATACTGTGGATTCACCAAAGTGATCAAGATCTCGGTGACTTACAGGGATCCAGATGTTATTATTTTTTTTTTATCCAACATCTCATATTTTCCCCAACATTCCTATTCATGAATTTTCCTCAGGTTTTACTTATTTATACAGTATATGAAGATTGCCCCTAACTTAATAAGAGAATATGTCATCCCTAAATCATAGCAGATTTAATTAGATGTTTTTTTTACATATCAAACCGCTTGATAAGATCTCCAATGTAAATGTACATACAGGTATATGTTGACTTCCTTATATTAATTCCATGTTACTAAAACACTAATTTGCTGTAAACATGCCATGTATGGATAAGAAAGATGGCATCATTTCTTAATTGTTTTTCAGAAATCTTGTTATTTTTTTGTTTCTTTATATTGTAATTTTTATAGACAAAGTAAAACTATGGGTGTAAATTAAGTAATCAAGATCATTTTTAAAATCTTCTTTAACAGGCTTTGTTCTTCATGTTTAAAAGCAGAGAAGTATTATACTGCACTGGTAAAGACTGCACAATATGTAAGAACATACAGTAAGACAGGTAACAAGCCAGAGAAAGCTATTCAGTCCATTTAGCCAGTTTAGTAGTTACTGTAGTAGTTAATTGATCTCATCCATCCATTCCAAGCCAGGGTATCAGCTTCAATAACATAGATGGGTAGTTTGCTTAATACTAACACAACCCTTAATGATTGCAATCATTCCAATGTACAGCATAACAACCTATACTTTTATAAAGTTAAAATGAAAATCTCTCTAAAGAAAATAAGGTTTTATATATATAAAAGTCTGGACCTTTGGAGTTTGGACCTTTCAATATTTCTACTTTCAGCAAGCAGATAACACACTTTAATTTACAAACTCAATTTTGCTGTCATGTCATATTTTTAATTCCACCATTTGAGTTAATTTGCTGTTAATTTATTTGCATATGGCAATGTGGATTGCATGTGGTAATGGGCCTCTAGACCACCAGGCTATCTTGTCAAAAAGTGTGTATACTGGACTGAAGAAACAGCCATCATTGTGGAACCAGACAACAGAGATTGTCAATTTTTTTCTCATTTGAAGTGCATGAATGTATCATCTACTTGTATTCACTCTGTTAAACTAAAGAAAAAACTGCCACATTTTCAACCACTGCTCTTAATCTTCAGTGTTATCTCCACAGATAATGGTTCATTTCATATAGTTGGGTGTGGGTCTTAAAGAGCCACCATTACTCCTGTGAGACAGAAGATTAATGCTTGAACTTTTATTTGGATGGGTTTTTTGAAGAACTTCTAATGTATTCTGCTCAAATAGATACAGCAATGAGGAGTATCACCGAGAGAGTTAGCTTCAGTTTCTCTAGTAATCTACTCCAGACACCCATGGTTCTTTTTTAGATTTGAAAAAGGCACATTACATTTCTTCCATATCGACTGATGTTCTCAGATTATTATTTCATTCGTTTAGATTATTCAGGTTATTATTTTAATTTGTTTACAGTAATTTTATCATTTTCCCTTATCTCCTTTTGAAATACTACAAGGACAACCCACATGTTGCAGAACTATTTTTTAACCTCACATTTGAGGTGAGGAACTATCCTATTTAGACAAACACTCTCAAAACATATATATATATACAGTAATGGTGCCCATAACATTTCTAGACAAAGAGTATTAAAGGTACTGTACACAGTAAGTGGCTAGTTTCATACAATTTACTGTAGCCTACAAGAGATAAAATACATTCAGTTTGCTTCTTGTTCTTCACAGAACTTTCAGTAGATCATTCAAGAATTAGAACTTTTGGAATATAAAACTGCTTCCAAATTTCCCAAGAAATTTCTTTTTCTGCGGTATTCAAGTGTTAACAGGTTTGTGTAAAGCCTGTAAAAAAATGCTCCATTAATTTTGCTCCCAGAAGTCAAACTGATTAAACATCAGGGGAGCAGACAACTTGCCCTGCAGGAAAATCCATAGGTCTACATTGCAGTGATATAAGGTAAAAAAGAGGAGCAATGTCATTCAGAATTAGTTTCTGGAATGAGCAAAGACCTCCACATCAAACTAAAAAAAAATTCTGCTAGATTGTGAATGACTATTTTTTTCATTGAAGAAACAACATTTCCTTTAAGGAGTTTGATGGAAAATGGGTTTGGCACACCATGTCTTCTAGGGTTCATGAATCTTTCACAGCACATTTTTTTTATTCTTTAGGTACTTATATTAAAACAAATTGGCCTTTAAGGTTTCATACAGTTCTGTAAACAACACTTGGCATTTTCAGCAATGGAGCAAATAGTCCTGTTCCATATGGCAATTGGATAAGACAACTAAAATGAGCATGTATTATGGGCCCTTCAAGTATACTAGGGTTGAAAGGGGACTGCAAATAAATTTAACATTTCATTTTTTTATTGAAATCTGGAGATGAGATTAATTTAAATGTGAAAAACAAATATGGGAAAGAGAGATTATTCTGACAAACTACCATATCAGTTATGTTCGGCTGCAGGCAAATGCCTATTAATTGCTTCTGATTCTTATAATCGGTTATTTAGGCATCCCAGCTGTACTGTATGTTTGGAATCAAACTTGAAACTACTATACAATATATGCAATCCAGTTGCCTGCAGAATCTTTGCAATATGTTTGCAGTATCTCTTACCGTACATGCTACTGTACTGTATGTACTGTACCTGGTATTGTGTACAGTTATGTGGTTTTGTTTCTATGCTGTGGCCCTCACGTGTTGTAAATAGTGAAATAATACAGTACCATTCATGAGTACTAAACACATCTCCTCTAAAAAATTAATTCTATGAAATAATATTGTTTTGATTTCTAGTCTTTGTGCCATTTATCTCTATCCCTCATTTAGTGTGTTTTTGTACTACCATGATGATTATACTAAAATGCTGTGAGGGTTTTGCTTTTTAAAAACGTTTTGGAAGAATATAACCTAAGGGACTGTTATCCAGGTACAATTGTTCATTATTGTTATATAAGTACTTTGCATATCTGTCTGGGGCACAGGGTTGGACACACTGATGAATATTTTGAAGCCAAAAATAGTTTGTGGAGGGAATTTCCGATACAGAAAATCTTAAATCTTGTTTTTCTTGGCAACCAGCTTTTATCTTTTTATAACATTTGTCTTTATCTTTGGAGACCTGTTTATGTAGTGTCATATCAGCAAACAACATTTTCCAAATCAACAAAGTAAAAAAAAAAGAAAATGGCTCAGAACACACAGGCTCAGATTTACACTAAAATGTCTTGCCAAGCACTTCATCTTTGAAATCATATTATACGTTCTTATTTTTCTCACATTTAAAGTTTATCAAGAAAGTAAACATCCTCAAACTAACTCCTGTTGACCTTCTTTAACATTTAAACACATTTTTAAGAAGAAAAATCATTTTTAATTCCTTGGTGATGACATCTTTCAATAGGGTTGCTATTAAATGATTTCAGTTCAATCTTAACAAAAGAAATCAGGCAATACAACACATCAATCAGTGATGAAACAAGACTGACAAGAAATTATACTCTCTATTAATGTGTAAATTATACAGATAATCCCTAAAAGGATCAATCTCCTTTGTTGACAAAATGACATTTCAGATCTGCGTTTCTTTACTAATCAGCTGTCCTTGTTCTAAGGAAATCTTACTAAAACAAGTAGAAAACTCATATTTTTAACTCCCAAAACATGAAATTACTGTACTGTCAAAAGAGATTTTCTTCAGTAGAATTCAAGTTAATGAATTGGTGACAATTATAATTTTTCCTGTTCACACAAATGCACAGAAGATACTGGTATTAAAAGCAAAATCAACTGCCAACTGCCACCCCCCAAAAAACAAAATTGCAGAATTGTTACTCTCGCACCAGTAACAGAGCAATTGAATTTGGCAGATGGGGTCACTGGAGGTCAAAGTCAAGGTACATGGTCATGTGATCGCTGAAAAACGGGGACTATATCTCGGGAATGAAAGCAGCACAAGTGTTACTTTCAATGGCACAAAACGGCAGAAACACAGCACTAACGAATGAGACCGGTTTGGTTTCCCTACAATGCTGTAGAGGGGCTGAGTGACATCATGACCTCGAAAAAATAAGGCGCTATATCTCGGAAATAAAAGCAGCACAAATGCTACTTTCAAAGGCACAATGTAGCACTAACGAATGAGGTGGGTTTCGTCGTTTGTGCTGTCTGTAGGGGGGCCAACTTCACTGAGCTCGTCGGTACTTATTTTTGCTTTTGAACCTAAGTGATACAGTATTTCATGAACTTGAATTGCACTGAAGTAAAATGTAATCCATGTAGCTTTTTATGTCACTATTTCTGTTATTTAAAAATTTAGCTAACACTTTAAAGCATCTCTTATCCTCTCCTGTGCATTCTGAAATGTGAGATGTGTACAGTGGAATTTGCTTGATTTAATAATACAACTGATCATTTAAAGAGCTTGTAGGGTACAGTAGTACTTGTTACATAAATGTAATATACTGATTCAATAATCTTTGTAGATCAACCAGATACAGTATGTTCTCAGATTTCCAATGTGTTCCCAAGCTATTGAGACTTCTTTCAGGAAACAGCTCAATGAGGTCTTTTGAGTCATTTTCTGTAGATACTAGCAGCAGAATGAGATCGATGGGCCAAATATCCACTTTTGAACCTTTATGTTCTTGATTGCTGTTGAATGAATATATACTGTAATTAGCATTCTGGTAGCATTTAACACCATGCTTTCCTGTCTGGCATTGCCAGTCCCAACACCTTATTTTGATATTAGCATAATATTCATTATGGGTCCACCTTTAACCAGAATTCAAATGAATCAATAAACAAATTCATTTTCCAAATATTGAGGTAGAGTTTGGCATCACAAACAGCAAATGGGAGCAGGCTAAGCTCATTTTTTAATTATTCCAGCTAAGCCAAGCCTGCAAATCAGCAACACACTCTTAAATGATTTCTGAATGGAGACTTGAAAAGTGAAAGAGTTGATAATCATATGATGATTTCATAATGAAAATGATGTATTCTTTTCTTTCTGCAAGGGATTTCACTTTACCCAGACTTTAGATGTTATATGTAATTGGCCTACCTGTTTCATTTCTAAATTTAACACATTTACAAGCCTGAGTGGGTACACACCTTGAGCCCAACGCATCTTTTAAATGGGCAAGAGATGGCAGAAAGCAATAAAAGGTCTATTCTTGAATGGTTTCTTCAAAGGGCTTCTCTGAAGAATAAAATGGAACAAAATTAGAAAACTGATATGGAAAGAATTGGATTTTTTAATGTAAAAATCTTTATCACAGTAAAATAGTATATGATGAAAGCTCTTCTGGTCAGTCTTGACTTTGTTGAATGCCATTGATCTATCCACACTTTATATACACATTTTGCCTTCTTGAAAGGCACTATGCCTCACATCTCCACATTACTTGTCCAACCATCCATTTTCTAACCACTTGTTGAGTTGAGGTAATAGTGAGCAAGCAGGGGTCAGAAAACCAACGAAGCAAAACTAGGGAAACTTAGAAACAAAAGCTCTAGGGGCTCCGTGTCTAAATTGTCGTAACCCAACTCCATGTGCCCCCACTCTCCAGGTGATTAATCTCTGCAGCAACTTGCATAGGGACACAGGCTGATGGTGAGGTAACCGGCTACCCTGACACAGTTGCAGTAGCTCGTCCCACAAAGCAGTAGCTAGGGTGAGCATGACATTTCCTTAGTATATTTCATATCAAATTCCTAAGCAATCTACTCTATAAAAACTTAAATACTGATCATCATGACTTAATCAACAATATTTCACCAGTGGAAGTTACCTTCATTTGATGTCCAATTCTATTTAAATTACTATCATCAAAGAATCAAACTTTTGGAATTGTCAAATGGTAACTACACTCCATTTTGTTAGCATAAGAAGGAACCTTATATGTATTAAAAGTTCTGCAGATTACTGATCTTGATCTTCAGAAGATGGAGCATATTGTTCACAACCTTAATCCCCATTTGCATTAATATTTAAATCTTAATTATTGTTTTATTGAAGATGCTTACTGCAATTTTTCTGAAGAGCAGAGCTTTTCACCTCTAGCAAAGCACCTTTGGTATTATGAAAAACTGTGTTTTTAATTAAAAAAATAATGTTTTGAGCTTAGCGTGCACAATATGTAGGGTCTTATATTCAAAGCACTTAGTTGCTCAAATCCCCATTGCTTTCTCAAAGGAATTAAGCAATTGAATAAAAGCACTGTTGTCAATTACACAGACTTTACTAAGTTTGCTGGAGAACTACTCAGAACCAAGCACACACTTCAGTATTTCTTGAAATTATGTTTGGGGTCTTTACCTTTCAGTATGAAATTATCATCTTCCAAAATGGCATAGAAAAAAAGACTATAAAATTATGCAGTGATATTAAGTGTTGAACCACAAACAGAACCAGCAAAAATGTTTTTATAAGATCCACCATTTGAATAATTTGATACTTTGTTTCCTTTTTCTCTTACTACTTTAAATTATTTACTGTTGTTGTATAGTAAAATTGTCAATAAAGTTAGATCTTGTGTTTTTTTTAATTACCCATATTTTTTATGCCTTGTGTAAAAAATATATTACAAACTCTGCACCCAGAAATAACATTCCCATAAGAGACATAAGCATTATATACTGTAGTACTTTTGCAATTTGCTCTATTGGAAAATAATAGACACAGAACAAAGCACTTTAAATGCACTCCAAAATTACAGATGTCATCCTCAGTGCTTGAAATAAAGTACAGAAAGAGACATGTTTAAAAGCTAGTTAGAATTAAAATTGTTAATACATTCAAGTACTACTGTATCTTGAGTTCATTGATTTACTGTTTAATAATTGTAAATTGAATTAAATCCACACTGCACACAGTATTACTACTTTAATATAATTTTATATTTCGATTTTGTTACCATAGATTTAACATTTGAAGTTGAACCAAACAATTGGTTACCAAACAAGTAATATTTAAAATGTACTCCCCATTTATAAATAAGCTTTCCCCAAAATATTTCCAATATTTTTATTTTGCATTTCTCATAAGTGATATGGTTTACTATAGAATATTTTCCAGACTTTTAAGTTTGTAATTTATGTTCAAAGCAGCACTCCAGAAGCAGAGCTTTATGACAAAACCTTAATCTTTCTTTAGATTCAGATGTACAGAAAATGAAAGCTAAAGAATGAAACACACTGTTTGTCCCTGAGATGTGAAATAAGAGTATATGTGCAAGTATTTTAAAATATTTGTCTTTATGTCCCAGTCTTAGCACTTGGATACAAGGCACACGTTTTTTGTACTGTAGTTCTGCAGTGTTGTTCTGTAATAGACCATGTCTTTTCCACAGCCCAAGCTCACCAAAAGCATTAAAATAGCTATAGAATTCTGAGAACAAATTGTATGTGATTATTCAGGACAATGTGAAGCTGATATGCTTTCACGTCTTCAAAATTGTGGTGCTGTGAACAACAGCTCTCACGTATGAAATCAGTTTTTAATGATATCAGTATCACTGTAATGGTGGAATAGGCTGAATGTTATTCATTCTAAAATTCTTGCTTTTAGAGACAAAATGAGAACTCCAAATACATTCACTCATGTTTAGCATCAGAATGTTATGAACTCTACAATGTCTCTGTCCATTTTAAGCAAGATGTTTTCGAGGTCTAGCTATTTCTGAATAATTCTGAATAATAAACTGAATCAAGGCCAATGTTTGAGTAGATTTCACTGGCATCAATTACAGAAATACAGGATTGGTTTTGTTCCATATTATGAATCAGACTTTAGGTCTCTAGCCTCAGAAATGAGAGGTTAGAAGGTATTTAGGGCTTCCAAAAAGGTATATACAACTGGGATTGCATGAAAGAATTACACTATATTACCTTACTTTTAATTCAACAGCCAAATCATGTTTTTTTCAGTCAGCCGGAAGGTAGCAAAACCTGACCAGAATATGAAATTGCCCCAAGGAACACTTTACACACAGAATCAAATACTGACATCATTTTAGAGTAAGAAGAGTTTTTGGCTCAGTATCCAAGATGTTACCAGCACATTGATTAACCAAATAACACTGACATTAAAGCTTGAAAATTATTACATTGTTTTCCAGGTTTTAAGAACTTGGGGGATTACAAATAAGAATGTACACAAGGCTTTCTGAAATAAAAATAAAGAAACATGTCTTGTTAACAGGTGTCAGTGCCTAAAATAAAATGATTCTTACAAACTACAAAAGGGAGGTATGCTTGGGCTCAGTTCCTGCTGGTTAATAGTCACCCCTTTGCATCAGCTGAACTGCAGCATCAATATTAATTCTTTGGAAAGAGTCCTTTACATAGACCTCTAACTGCCAACGGACCGACTTGAGTTTTGTATTAATACAGAAAACTAAGGAAACCTGTATGTTTTAAGATGGTGGAAAAGCAACAGGTTTTCCGGGATGGTAAACCCAAAATGGATTGACAGTGGGTGGCACAGTAGTTAGCATTGCTGTCTCACAGCACTGGAGCTTTGGGTTCCATTCCACACCTGAGGAGCTCTCTGCATGGAGTCAATTAAAATTGAACACTTCAGGCCACAGTGGAAAATGGGGCACCAGAGCCACTCTGCTCAGGGGCAGGTAATGTTGGGTGTTGTAACGGGAGCCGGTCCTGCCTCCCGTGAAGTGCGTAGTTTAGGACCCTGTGCAGACAGTATAATCCAGAAGTGACTGGAGAAGGGCTACAGGGAAAGCAAGGTGAGGAATGGAAGGGATGGCGAACAGGGGGCGGTGCCGACAGTGATCCAGGTGCAAGGGGGAGCGCAGGCAAACAAGTCCAAAACACCCCAAAGGGGGAAATCAGGGTGCAGTCCAAAATCCAAAACCAGGTGATCCATCCAAGACAAGTTCCCCATTCCTGGGGATTTTGATCAGGAACACAAAGGTTAAAAGGATAATGAGTCCAGGCGCTCCAAGCCCCGGACTCTGGTCAGGACACTGTTCGGAAGCCTAAGCCTACAGCATCCGTCTTCCAATGCAGAGCCCTACGCTTCAGAGGCACGAGGTTTAAATAATAACAGTGAATCCAGGGACAGGTGTATGTGACTAAAACACAAAAGGGCCAGAGCGCCCTCTAGAGGAGGGAAGACAATCGGACCAGGTGTTCTGCTACTGTACCTTCCTCACTGGCTTCAGAGTGGGCCTGAACTCCATTGAGCTATTATATTCAGTCCTGCTACAATCAGCAACAAAAGTTAAACAATTAAGGCAGATTAGCCTTTTGTTAGAATTTTTTAGAAAGTCTAGTTTGCACATGAATTTAATATTAATGTTTTTTTTCTAACCTGAATATTGATGCTTTCTATAGCATTGTCATGGTAAAAGTTACTTTTTATATAAATACATCTCAGATATATATTTTTGAAGCAAATTTTGCACCCACTTGCCCTCTGATCTGCTGTTTACTCCACAGTTGCAAAAATGTTTTAAAATAGTCAATATAACTTATTTGTTCTGTTTTGTCACTAAGCCACAGCACAGATTTGACAAAATTATTTACAATTGTTAAAACTTTTAAATGCAGTTCAACACTGACAAAATGGTTTTCACCATTTCACAACAGTTAATTGCTGTTTTAAGCAGTTTGGACTCAGAGGTCTCTTAAAAGCACAATAGAGTAAAGGTAGAAAAAAATGGAAAGGCTGCTTTTGTCCATTTAACTCGGTTTCAGATTTAGTGATAGAGTGTGACAGAGAAGCGGCCATAGTTCTTCATCTGATTTTGTTCTGACAACATAATGGAATACTAGAGTGTTCTATAACTTAACTTGGGTTCAAGTCAAAGCACATCTTCAGGATATTAGAGATGACTACCAATTAGAGAATTCTGCAATTTATGTTGAAACACTTGGAATGTTTAATCAAACCTTTTTCAGCCTTGTGATCAAGCATGTAACTAATTTGGGGAGACTTAAATGATGATCATGCAACCTTTTCAAATAATCATGTTCATTGTGATGAAAACAGATTTCTTTCTTTTTTAATGATGTGTTCATGTAGAATATTTTAGAATGTTGGTTGGTAACAATCGCAAAACAGGAATTCTTTGGAAAATATTGGCCAGGAGGTCATGAAAAAATGACATCATGCAGCTGTAGATATGCTACAGTAATCCAATGTAATCTGAAATAGAAAATACATTCAATTTAAAAAAGTAATGAACATGATTAGATAGAAGTGCTCTTAACTCATAAAAACAGCATTTTAATAGCAACTCAAAACCATTTCCACAGTATTAAATTACTATACTGTGCATCTGCATATTAAAAAGATCTCCTCTCCTACCTTATTTAAAGTTTTTCGTTCATTCAGAACAAAACATAATATCTTGTAAACTCTTGAGAAATGTCGGATTCAAAAAAAGAAACCCATTTAAACAAATTCTAGGGCAAATGTTATGCAAGGGGATAATTTTGAATATTCTGAATATCACAGTGGGTAGAATTAAGTAACCAAAACAGAGGGCAAAGTGAACCCAGGAAATTTAAAGCTGTAGTTTTTCAGTATCTGACTTTAAATTCTTTATTGTTTTGACACATTCCTCTTATGAGTTCAGTGTGTCTGTGTTGCACAGTATTACAACCTGTAGTAAATTATCTGTAATTCCCATCTTAGATTTAAATATGCGACCCATGACATGTGTTTCCAATTTCCTTCGGAATTATAAGAGGAAAGTGTTTTTCATTGTGGCTGTTAGGCTAGATTTGGCAGAGGTACAGTACAGTAGGGAATGTCTGTGCTTCACATATATAATGACATAAGGTCCTTTTTGTAAAAATGCATGTTTGTGATGTTTCATGTTTGTTACTGTTAAGAGAAGAAAGGCTTTGAAACAGAGATTTCACAATATTACTCAACAATAGGGTCAATTATTTGATTGGAACTTACTGACTTAATAATCTTATATATTTTTTTGTTCTCTGAATCCACCCTCATCTAATTAAAAGCTGAATGTGACCATAAACACGATACCTTCTAGATGCCTGCAGGGACAGAGAGGCACTATATGCTCATCCTGGAAAAGGTTAAAGGAAAAGGAAAACTTCGCAAATGCTGCAGAATTTTAAGGAAGTCCTTTACTATCAATTTTCTATCAAACCAAACCCTCAAGTCTTATAACACGAGATCCTAAATAACTTCATTACACAGAAAACAAGCATCAAGTCTATACACATCCACACTATTGTATTTTATATACTTATGAAGACCTCTCAGTGAATAATTCTATATTTTTTTTATTATTCTATATTTGTCAAAATGAAACCAGCTAATAGTTTCAGCAATTTCAAAGATCACTTCATTTGGCTTACTGTATAAGTCTTTTGTCTTTACTAGTTTGACCATATTTGAACCTAGATTATTGAAACAAAATAGAAAAAAACATTGGCTTTAACACAGATCCTAATCTAATAAGATTCCACTAATGACAGTACTGCAATTTGAGCATTCACTGCTTACCTGTAAACTCTGTTTTCTATACATTCATCGGATCTTAGTCAAAAGACATACCTTAAATACCTACCATGTGCAAGAATAAATCTTTCATAATGTATTTTATTAAAATCCTTTTGAATGTCTTCATATACTGTGTCATATCATACAACCAGTCTGTATACAATACTGCTGTTCTGCTGTTTCTTGTTCAAAGAACTTAATAGTTCTCATTATTGATTCCATGTGACTTCACATGTATAGTACGTCTTATTGTTCTTTAATAACTGGTTTGCTTTTATCAACCTTCATAATAATTGGATGCTAAATTAGCAATTTTCCATTCTATAGATGATATTCCTGTCTTGGATAGTGTGAGTATGGAGCCCGGGCGGGCCATCAGTAGGAAAAAAAGTTATATCGAGGGAACGATTTACAATTTTCGAGTGTATTGACGGCCTATAGATAATTTCTCATTAAGTAAATGTCATTAAGTATTTTTGCAGAATGCCCCCAGATCCTGAAAATCTGTTTAAGTTCTTCCAGTACCTGTAAAACTTCTGCTTATTTGATATAAGGGGGTGATTCTCTGGAGAGAATCGGTGGTATAAAGTGATAAGTAGCAAAAAATTCACTCATTTGGGAATCTGGACCAAGGTCAGTAAACAATAAAATACACAGCTCTAACACCCAATTATTTGGTGATGGCAAATCAATAAAATGCAAATGTGTGAGATATGTATTGATGTTAAAGATCCCAGAAAATAACAAAGAGACAGAAGTTCTCATGTTCGAGTTAAATCATTAAAATGTGTCCACAGTAAGAATTGAAGCCAATAAACTTGTATTGTCTGTACTTTAATAACATTCCTCTTCAAATTTTCTCTTTTCCATTGTTTTCATTTTCACTCTGGTCTCCTGCTCTAGGAACTTCTAGATAGAAATCAGCTGTAATTCTGCATTTAATTGCTTTCCAAATGATTTTATCCATCTGCCATTTTTTGCTCTTTTGAAGACTTTTTTCTGACTGAAAAAACACTTGAAATTTTGGTGAAAACACGTTATCAATAATTAAATATTCAAAATCAAATTAATGTATGTTTGATGATAACTTAATTAACATAATGTATTTCAATTTCAATTAGAACAGCCATTAGTATTCCAGCTTTCTCATGCTAAGAAAAAGTTAAATGTATCATGTACAGATGCAGCCATTCAAAATGCGCGGTAAAACCCGATATTGTGCAAAATTATTTGCATTTTAGCGTGTTATACCGCAGTACGTGATTGGCTGGCCAAAATGACCAGCGGCACTCATGGTGCATTGGTTGCTAGTGAAACAATTGCTTTGTTTAATCTCTTTACTGTGCATGTTTAAATCTGCTGAATATTGAATATTAGTATGGAATTTTACAACTAAAGGGACATTTTAGTAGCTGAGCATATAAAAAAAGAGGAGCATAACATGTCTGAAGGTCATAAACGAGATTAATTTAGGAATATAAACATAGTATGTAAACTGTATATGGCTGGTATTGGTAGTTTAAATAAAAAATACACGCCAGTATTCCACTTTCTTCCTAAACATTTTAAGCATTAAAGTCTTTCATTAGGTTACATACTGTGGTTATCCTAATCTAATAATAATAATGCCAATACATAACTGCATTTTAAGTTGTAGAGAGCCAATGGCAGCCTATAGAATTGAGCTCAAATGTTGGTTTATTCCTTTGCCCAATTTGATTCTTAAGAACCTGTCTGGTAGTGCAGTACTTGTCTTTCTCTTTACAAACTAATCTTCAATCTTCTCTAGTCCTGGTGTTTCAATAACTGCTGAAAACTTAACTGTCTTAATTCATCAGAGTATCCATCATAATATTTGTTCTTTGTCTGTTATATTATTATTATTAGCAATTTGAAGCCAACCCATTTAATTATCAGTAGAACAACTAAAGAATTACATATTTTAATTGCTGAACATAATGAACTTATATAATTAAAAAATCTGCTTCTTAGAAGATTGCAGTGCCTGTGGCATTTAATCACTAGCTTTTAAAAGTGCTTCTGTAGTTAGACCATAAGAGTTCAGCTTTTTTAGACTCAATGAGAAGCATTGAATTTGTTATGGAATTGTAAAAAGCCAAAGGAATATGTAATACTTGCTAATTGTGTATACTGTGCCTCAAAATGAACATTTCACCCCTGCTCCCACAGAGTACCAGGCAGTGCACTTGAAACACCATGGAAACTGGTTGAATCCCCATTTCATCCACCAATCAACCATTTGCTGTAACAACTCGATCAAGAAAGAGATCCACATGTGTGCAGTTAAATCATCACTTACCTTCAATAACAGTACCTCCCTGGACAGTCTTAGTGCTTTGGCAAAAGTCTTGGCAATCTGTTCGCCTGTGTCAGTTTGTTGGGAATTCTGAACTTTCCTTCATTCATTCTCTTGACTACATTACTGTATCACCCTTCTGCTTTGTTATGTTGTCTTGTGCTTCGAACCCCACTTGTTACAGGAATTTCATCCTTGGATCTCCCCTTTGCTGCCTCTGCTGTGCCTCTGCTGTGTGTCTTCCTTTCTCTGAACTCTTGCTTGGAATTTACTGATCCACTAATTGTCTACACTACAGGAACAGCTTGCCTGACTGCTTTTTCTAGATCTAGCTTTTTCTAGAGCTAGCTAGATTGCTAGCTTTTTTAGATCTAGCAATCTAGCTTTTTCTAGATTGTTCATCTGTCCCTGTCTGTACCTGGGTTCAGCCAGGTAAGTGGCAGTGGTATCACAGAATGTTATTCCATTTATGTGTGTATGTTTCCAGAACAATCTATAGATTTTGAGTATTGTTGTTTGTGTTGTCTTGACTAATTGATCATGCATTAATGACCATGATGCACTCGGGTAACGTTGTTGTAAAAACCCTTAATTACCTCATTATTGAGAAGGTTGATTGAGCCCAGGTGATGAGGCAGTTAATGTTAGAAAAACACAGAAAAGCAAGAGATAAGAACCAATTAATCCAATTATCAAGAGAACAATACCTGTGTGAAATTTTAATATTAGAGGACAATAAAAGCCAGGTGAAACAATTTCATGTTCTAATGGAATAAAGAAGTGGTTTGGTAGTGTACTGTATATAATTAATAACAAAAATTGCATTTCTTTTCATCCCAAAGCACTTAACAACATACTTTGGAGGACCCACTTTACTCTCCACTAAGGTGCAGCCCCACCTGGGTGAATCATAACAGCCTGCAGTCCCACCACAGCAGATCAAGTAGCAAAGTGAAATTTTGGTTCATCAGTTGAATTGAGAGGAATCTATTGGGAGAATGGATTGTACAAGATAAGAGTGCAATTGAGCCAGAGCACCGAGTTAACAACCTTACTCTTATGCAAAAAATGCCATGGGCTCTTTACTGATTTCTGGGTCTCTGTTGAACATGTCATTTGAAGAATTGCACCAGTCCCCTGGCACCTTGATAACATACAGTATGTAGAAAAGATAATATGTTTTAGGAAAAAATAAAAAAAATAATTAGCTGTACATTAAGAAGTCAGAACCATTTTTTTTAATCCATGACACTAAGACATTTTTTGTTTTCTTTCATTCCTTTTAATTAAATGAACCCCTATTGAGAACAACAATAATTGATTAAAGCAAACATTCATCATGTACAGAACTAAAACAGCCTCAAGACTAGCTCATGCATAAATTCCTTAACCTGGTGTATAATACTGATTAACGGCATGGATTGTTGGATATCTTAATTAGTGGGTTCCACCTGCAATTAATAGCATTTTTTTGTTCACTTGCAGGCCATAAGGATTCAATACTGTAGTTTAGTGTTGCAGCACCACAGGTTATGAAGATCCGAGAATGATTTTTGTAGTTGGCAAAAAGAACTTTAAACAGGTTTGCTAAGATGGAAAAAGACTCAAATGTGAACTAGGTTTTATATTGTATTTCTATGTTGAACAAGGCAAGAAAACTTCCAGTACCTTAAGATTTACAGTATGAAGTGAATAGGCAGGGACAATTCATAGAGTCTTATTAAATTGAGATACTGTTATGCATAAACATAAAGTATTACATTTCTGCCTAACTAATGTAAAAGAATGAGTTTTTGTTTAACCTAAACTGCTCTATCATATGCTAAGAGAGGAAAATAGCTAAATCATTGTTTTATCTTTCAATAGCATGCTTTCATTTGAAGCTTGTGTGTAGATTATACAATATAAAGTGTAGAAGGGCTTCTGTTCTAAGGAGGTTTATAGGTAAAAAACGTTCCATAACATGTTGAGGCAGGCAGTGTTTGTAAAGCGAGCAGCAAATCAGAGGAACGGTGAAAACACACTAATTTCTGTGACAGCTGAGCAGAATCTAACAGTTCTTAAAACTAAGGAGTTCTCTTCAAAAGAGGAACCTGTACCAAAGTAATACACTTGTCAGAAAGAAAATAAAATAAACAAAAATGAATTCCTTGTTTATTATTTCTCTCCAGGGAAAGATGAAAACATGCAGAAAAACTAGTTGTACAGTATGTGCAGTAGTTTGCATTTCAAATCAAACTTCAGTACTACTTAAGTGGTCATTAATAAGAATATTATTTCAATATTTCCCTGAAATTCCAAGTTAAAGTAAAACATAATATGCTGTGAAATATCACATTTCCTGAATTTAATTTCTGTCCTAAAACACAGCCATGCCATCAGACATTTTCTACCTTTTTTAGGAATCCTAACCCTAACCCTAGCTTAGGGTTTGGGGAAGTTAGGGTTAGGGTTCAGGCTTTCTTCAAATAATAAGTGTAACCTTCCACTCATTTGGAAGGGAAATGAATGAGCACCCTTGCCACGATAAAGAGAATGTATCAACAGTGGTAAAATTCTGTTATTTGACAAGTATTTTGTTATTGGAAACTTTGTGTTGAATGGTGCTCTCAATGAGCATAGATTATTGGTTAAAGACAGTATTAAAAAAAAAGTGTTCTATTGCAGGACACTTACAAGAGGCAGAATTCGCCCTAAATGCCTTTATGAGAAAGAAGGATAGGACCAATTTGGAACATGATGTTACATGTATCCTACCTTATGTGCAGGTTTTCAATTGGATCAGCTGATTGGTTTATAGAGGAAGAGTATTGTCCTAGAGAGCACCCTGTGCCTGAGCAGTTATATGCAATCATCAAACAAAATTCCTGGTGGATTGAAGGATCCTGGACATTATCCTATCTACAGCTCACAAATTACAAGTCATCAGTCACTTATGACAAATCCTGTTGCCTCTCAATACATCATGTGCCTATCAAGAAAAAATGGACTACCTGTCAATTAAATGGCAGACTTTGTCAATTGAACTCGGTAGTAATGTTTAAATTGATTTAAAAGTTGAAAATTTTCTGTATGTATGTACAGTATAACAACCAAATACTTCAAAAATACATAGAATTGAATAAAAATTATGCCATTAAATGTTAGAAGTCTGTTCTCTTTAACCCCTGTGTGAGAGTTCAGTTCATCCCGAGCTTTGATTAAGAATCCGTGATAGTACACTATCCAGTCATATCCGAGAACACCTACTGTAGCTCATCTGCTGTTTCACATGATCATTCCGCAGAAGGATATCCTGAGAGAAACTGGTGATGACAAGGAGTGATTTTTTACTCATTCATTGTAAGAAAAATAGACTGGGCAACATCCTCGGCATACTGTAGCTTAAAATATAATTGACAGACTTTATTTTCAATCCTCATATTTCAAGGTCAATTAGTGCTGGAATGGTATTATTTCAACAGTTTTCTCTCCAGATTGGAGATTTATCTTTTCTTTTGTTTTCCTTTTTATTTACACTTTTTCACTCGCAACAACAAAAAATGTCTTTGTTTCAAGAGAGAAATGGCCAAGGAAGCAGCAATACTGAGGACATAGCAATTTAAAATCAGAAAATGTATTGTTAAATGACAATAGCAAGCAATCAAAAAGTATTACTGGCTATTAACATTGATAATATTAAAGGTTATCTGAAACAAGTACATTTATCTGGAAAAAAATTGGCTGTAGAGACAGATTCTCTTGAAGATTGTGTCAGGAACAAAGGGCAGAATAGTTCAAAAATTTTCCTTTTCAAACTCAATATGCACTTCAGTATGGTGTAGTATTGACTTGGGTAGTGAATCCATTCAGTCTGGCCTCACCCTTGCCCCTACTTTTTGGAATGGGGAGCAGTGAATTCTGACATTCACAGATCTTTCAGTACATAACAGATTTGAATCCACTGGTAACTGTTACAGTTGTCAGCTAATAGACAGCACACTGTGTAGAATGGCAGATTTAATATGTGAGGTCTGCATAAACACATAGGACTGAAGTGGTATCTGAGAAAATTAATTTTATTAGCTACACTTCAGTTCTTCTTCAGCACAGATTACTTTACATTGGGCTGTTTTATATTCTAATTACAGCCAACTCATTGCCAATAGACAGTATTATAGTCTAATCTACCCTGTCTTCTTTTTAGAAATTGTTGGGTAATATCCTCAAAACTTTTAAATACTAACTACCAAATGGGCCAGATGGACTCTGCTGTAACAGTTCTAATGTTTTTCCAAAAGTTAATTAAGAAATTAATATTTGCAAAATAGCATTACAAACAACTTAAATACAGAATAAAATAAGAATGTACTGTACTATATGAAAACATTAAAAGTAAGAAGCAGCCATCCAGCCCCTGTAGACCATTTGTTAGTTGGTATTCAATTGTGTAAAGTATTTGGTTAACCGTTTCCCAAAAACAGACAACGTATCAGCTTCAACATAAGAATACAAGACTATGACTGGGAAGCTTAATAATGTTTCAACACTGTAAATTATGTGGGAAAAGTGAGCTCCACTCAACCTGACTGTGCAGAGTGGAGTGAGGAGTACAACATCTAAACCTCTCAAATTAAACATGAATTTCAGATCTAAGCTAAGCTGCTGACACAAACCCATCCATCCATTTTCTAACTGCGTCTTCCAATTCATGGTCTCAGGGTAGGAGGAGAATTTACTAGTATGTTTTTGGACTGTGAGAGGAAACCAGAGCACCAGGAGGCATTCCATATGAACAAGGAGTGACCATTCAAACTCCACTCAGATATGACCCACTTCTGTAATTGAACCCAGGGCCCTAGCACTGTGAAGTAGCAATGCTAACCACTGTGCTGCTACCCCAGACATAATCCAATCATCAGAATCAATAAATGCAACAAACGTATAGGAAGCCATTTTTTTTTTCAGATTAAATGCAAAAACTCAATTTATTTGGAAAATATAAAATTAGAGCTGCAGTTTTCTCGATAGGTTTTAAAATTCATCATCTCATGCAACTAGAGATCAGTATGAACTTGTACAGATTCTCAGAACTGCCCTTTTCATCTGTAGATTGTTCAAGTTCTGAGTTGTGATGAAGAACATTGACTTTAAAATTTGGTAAAGGCTTAATATGCTTAAATCTAAAAAAATTGAGCTGGATGGTATCAGATGCTGCTTCCAAATGTTTGGCAACCAAATCAATACTGGGACACAATTGTATAGAACTGTGTTCTTTTCCAATAAATATTCATTTTTATTAATTTCAAATTTAATATAATGATCCTCGAGGACTTGAATCAATTGTATTTTTGGAAATGCATTTTATAAAGAAAAGGGAAGCTTTTTCCATTTTTATATAGCTCAATCCTGATTAATATCAGCACACCAGGACAATTTTAGCGATGTATTGTGGGTTAGCCCAAATGAAAGGTATAGTCTAAGAGATTCCCTCTGACCATCTTCATCCATCCAAGGCAGCAGTTAAAGTTAAAGAGTTTTGTATAACAAGACTTTTTGTAATAACAAGAGTTCTGTCAGGGCATGGTTATTCTGCTGTTATGAGTTTCACTGAGGGCAAAAACTGCAGTTCCTAAATGACAGCATGTTCTATTCACAAAGTTACCAGTAAGGAAAAGATAAAAAAAAATGTTTTCCTTTTTTTCCCTTTATATTACCCACTCATAAAGATGCTATTATTGGGTCTTTTAGCCCATACACTGTCACAATTTTATCATAAGTGTGTGTGTGTACGTGAATGGGTTGGAAAACAAACGAGTGTAATGTTGCAGTAGGAGGAAAGAGACTAAAACTGCAGTGGACCCAACACTTTGCAAGAAGAATAAATCAGTGTTCGGTAAAGGAAAGGGTTAAATGAATAACATCCAACATAAATCCTACTTGTAAAGATGGCAGACTTCATTTTTAGTGTGATAACAGTCAAAGGAAAATCTTTTGAAAGAATCTCAGGGAGGCCTTTCACCCATCACTTGATTGCTAAAAAGTGTAGCAAATTGAGTCCAGGTGCAGGTGAAATAAGCATAAGAAGAACAGTCTAAGAAAAATCCAGAAGGAAGACCGGAATGTAACCAAATTAAAAAAAAGGGAAAAACAAGGAAAGTGTGGTGTGAAAACTGGTCTTAAGACCATGCCATGTCCAGAGGTAAGTGATCCTAATTACAAGCGGGCAGTATCGATTTTTAACCATAGTGTGTAATTATCATGGTGGGTGAGGTGGTGTCAGTTGTCATGGCAACACTAGGACGTCTCACAAAGTTCTGATGTGAGTGAATGTTACAAGGTGAAGATGATAATGATGAAGGCGTGTTTGTATGTGAGCAGTGAGCGTTCCTTAACTACAGTATATTGACTTGCTGCTGTCACGGATGTCGGAAGGGACTAACCGTAGAATGACAGGAGAGCGAAAATAGACCCTATGCGTAGCAGCGAAATGGGGGTTAGCCCGGGCTCAGCTGTTCAGGAAATGCCGAATAGAAACCTATGCCCTCAGGTAGCGGACATGGGGCGACCTGGTGCTAGGCGGGTTTCAGGACATCCGAACGTCAATGTTGAGTGAAGGCAGACTGAAAGACCCTGAAATATATAGCCCCACAGAGAGCGAAACACCGGAAGGATAGCAAAGAACCGGAAATGAGAGACAGGACAGAGAAGGAGAGCCCTCTGGCTGCAGAGGGCATGACAGCTGCAGACTATCATTATATGCAATGAAAGTGCAATGAAAAACAGGACAAAAAAGATATAACTGCTCTGGAATCAATCCAAATATAAGCAACCATTAAAATTCCTGGCTTGATGGAATACCTTTTACTTTCAGGGTAAAATAATTGAATATTTTTAGTTTTAAAGAGTGAAGACTATGAATGGACCTGTTTGACTGCTTCAGATGCAACATGACCTAGAGAACACCATTGTTGGTGAAAACTATTTAAAACCAGGAACAAGAGACACTTTTTTGCACAAAGGTACAGTATGTGAGAACAAGTTACACAACCATGTTATCAAAGCTCATACCCTGGCTCCTTTCAAGAAATAGCTGAATGACAATTTGCTTCTACCAATCCAATGAATCAGGTGAGTTGACTCACGTTTTTGCAACCATTCTTGTGTGGTATATTATATCAATGGAGGAATACGAGGTATAAATAACTGTTACCACCATAGAGTACAGATAGGAATTTGTTCAGACATCTCATAACTCACAGGTATAAAACAAAAGGGAAGGGTGGTATTCTCCTCTCCCAGGGGGCTTTTTCTGATACAGCCCCATTTGTTCTAACAATGTACATGTCCAGTAGGTTCTGTTGCCAAGATGCTGTAATATAAGGATATAGATTGGGCAGATGTTGAAATATTGACATGAAATTACTGGATCCTCAACTCATTAGAATACCTCCTGAAAAGAGCAGCTGTTGTATGTTTACACTCATACAAAGTAAACACACATTAAGCATTTAATTGTTATTGTGCAAATGATATTCAATTAGTGTGCTGTGCTGTTAGAGAAATGTTCTCTTTTGTTCATCTGAATCCAAATTATGCACTCTCAGCAAAATTTGTTTGAAATTCTAGGAAGCCTTCCACAACACCCCCAAAGAGATCTAAGCATAAAAAGACATTATCAATTTAAAAGAAATTGTCAAGGGTCTTGCATGTATTTGATTTTCAAAGGTGTCATACCTGGTGCCAAAATTTCATTAGACATTTTAATTACAGAATAACTAACTGAGTTTTCTTTTGGGATTTAAAATTTTCTTTTTATTTATTTATGCTTCTACCTCAGTATTTACACTGAGTGGTAAATCAGAAATACTATTGAAACTGGGCAGTTCAGATGCCTTGACGAATTGAGCTAATCCGTAGTGTCTAGGGATCAATCTCAGTCTGAACCCAGCAAGGGAGCCTCTGAGCAGAACAGCTCTGGTGCCTCAGTATCTCCTATGGCCTGAATTGGTCCATGCAGGTTATGTGCTCACATATACAATAGTCAGATCACCATCTTGTATTTCACACCACTTTTTGAGAAAAGAATTCAAAGTATCTGTCATTTAGGACAAATTGGCAAATTAGACATTAAAAAATATCAGGTGGGTAGCTACGTCAGCATGAGTAGGCTGCAAAGGAACAAGTCATAGGTTTATTCCATGCGGAAAAAAGAAGAAAGAAAACACAACATTTCGGCCATGGAGCCTTCTTCAGCTCACACCTGAAGAAGGCTCCACGGCCGAAACGTTGTGTTTTCTTTCTTCTTTTTTCAGCATGGAATAAACCTATTACTTGTTCCATTAAAAAATATCATTTTTTAAAATGTATAAAGTAATTAAAATGTAGACATTGCCTTGTTCACAATGTTATGCTTTATTGAAATGCTCAAATGTAAATGTATTTTAGGTACAGAGTGTACTGGCTTAACAAAGTTTCTCTTTTTAACTTATGTTCTTACTAATTATTCAATTAAATCAGCATGAATTAAAAAAAACATGTGGCAGTTTCTTTCTTGGTGTTTCAGACTACTATTTAAATATTTTATATATGATGATTCATGAATAATTACCAGTACAATTTTCCAAAAAATAAAGTTCCAAATATTATTTAATTCAAAAATGCTTTCCACTGATAGACATTTTTATTTGACTTAGCTGCACAGCATTCAAAACGAGCGGGTTATACCGCGTTAAAACGTGGTGGGCGTGTCGCGGTATAAAACGGGTTACCGTTTAAAACCGCATAATACCGCAAGTAAGATAATAGTATCTGGAATTACTGCCAGGTGGAGCTAATAAAGCTCAAACTCTCATGAACAGTGTTTGAGCTGTCGCCATCAAAGTGTTTAGATGTGTTATGTTCCTATTCTTTTAATGCTCAGCTAGTAAAATTTCCCTTTAGTGGTAAAATTCCATATAAATACTCAATACTAAGTGGATTAAAACTTGCACAGTAAAGAGATTAAATGATTAACTCTTTCCACGACCAACCAACGCACCACGAGTGCCCCTGTAGGTCATTTTGGCCAGACAATCACGTACCGCGGTAGGGCGCGGTGGCGCACGCGTAGATGCCCGTTGATGAACTTTGAATGGCTGCATCTGTATATTTGTCAAATTCAAGTTATTTCTAAACTGTATTTGTACCCTAAACTAAGCAAAAGCAACCACTGATGCTTAAAAATTACATACATTAGTTATTGTGACAGCCATGAGCTGTGACACATATACTGTATAATTAACTGTTTTTGCATTAAATCTACCATTAAGAAAGGATATATTTTTTACAAAAAGCCTGAGACACTCTGCCTCTCCTTCTGGAATAGTGGCATAAATACTTTTAAGCTAAATGAACTATAGGAAAAAAGGTTGAGTCACCTCAGCTTCAGGTTTTACATGAATATACACTTCCTACCATGAATGGCAAATATGAGAACTTTGCAAATGACCCTTTGTCCAATATAAAGAATAAACCAGATCTGCTATTGGGAGAGATGAGTTGAAAGGGTGCCCCCAGAGTCAGAGATAGGATTGTCATTTGCGACATAAAAAAAGGTAAATTATCATATTGGTATTGGGTTCACCAGTTAGTCTGAGAAGCACATAACAGTAAATGATAATGTAAATTTTAATTAATTAGCAATCATTGTTGAGGTCATATCAACAATGAGTAGAATAATTAGTGCTGTATTTCATTAAACACATAATAGACGTAACAGCTTTAGCTTCCTTACACTGACTCCCTTTGGATTAAAAAAAAAACTTTAAACATACTGCTGCTCACCTTCAAGTGCTTGAATGTTTTAACTCCTGGCTGTATCACAGAGAACTGCACTAAATTACATTGAACTGTTACCTCCATATTCACCAGTATGTCAAGCCTGTCAGAATTTACAAATCTCATAAACTTACTCTAGCTATTGTTTTATGGTAAAGCCCCTTGAGATTATATAACAGCTGTCAGTATTAAGATTAATGTAAATAAAAACATTTTAGTTATCGCTATAGGATTCTGACTCTTACTACATGGAGATGTGCCTGGTGCCAGCTCTGAGTTCTCAGATCCTAAACCTGATAACGTCTTATGCTGAGAAAAAAAAAAACGGTGTCTTCTGTTTTATCCTTAATCCTGTCTTATGAAATATGTATACAGTACATTGCATTTCAGTATAGCACACACTTCAGCAGTGTGGAATGCTTATAGCATGATAAGGAATTTCTGAAATGACAGATCTGTCTCATTTACGTTTGCTTATTGTACACACTGTATGAAGTGAAAAGGGACTGTATGAAGTCAAGGTAGACATGCTGCCAGTTAAGCTAATATGTGGGTTCAGAAGGATTTATCTATATTCTTAAGAGCCAAGTGGAGTTGATCAATGCACCCACACTGTAAAGGATTTATACAGTAGCTTCCTTGTATCTCATGTGTTATGTATAATTTCACGCTGTTGGTGCAATTCTGTATTATACATAATCCGTACAAACATTTTCAATCTCATGCAATTCTAAACTTCCTATTCACTACAAGGTACTATAAAGAACTCAGCACTCTAGAAGAATTTTATTGAGTCTGGAACATGTTTAAAAATATGTTGAACTGCAGAGTGGAAAAACAGCTACTACATACAATACTCCTGATACTGCCTACAATCTAAAACACTTTCTCATTATGGGAGAAAGAAATCTAAAAAGGTTTCAGAAGAAATCTTTTTTACAGATCTTTTGAATAACATGTTTTCCAACCCTGTCCAGACATCTTGTATAGAAGACAGATTGGCCTACCGACTCTGCACAAGAAACTGAAGATGTGCCCCCTAAATTGATCTTCTCTGCTTGCTTATATGGTCAGTTTCCAGCACATTTAATATGAATGTGACAGCATATCAACTACTTTATATTAAAACTGTCAACTACTGTCATCTATCTACATTTTTAATTTTAATATATCTTTTAAGATAAGAAGGGCAGAGGGGTATGTTCAAGACAGCAGCCATATCACCCTGCAACTCACAACTGGCAACCCACTGAAGCTAAGCATGTGTGAGTCTGGTCAGTACCTGGATAGGAGACCTGTGAAAAACTGCTGGAAGAGGTGTTAGTGGACCAGTAGGGGATGCTCACCCTGCGGGCCATGTGGGTCCTAATGCCCCAGTAGAGTAATGGGGACACTATACTGCAAACAGGCGCCGTCCTTTGGATGAGATGTAAAACAGAGGGCCTGACTCTCTGTGGTCATTAAAAATCCCAGGGCGTTACTCTCCAAAAATAACCCCGGCGTCCTGGCCAAATTTCTCATTGGCCCTTATCAATCATGGCCTCCTAATAATCCCCATCTATGAATTGGCTTCATTACATGCTCTCCTCCCCACTGATAGCTGATGTGTGGTGAGCGTTCTGGCGCACTATGGCTGCCGTCGCATCATCCAGTTTGAACTTTGTAGGTGTTTGTCTCTTTAAGCACATATGTTTTTTTATATTACTTTAATTGTTTTTTAAATCATATTAACTTACCCTTTTTCTATGGTAGTAACAGCCTTATTTCAATTGCCACATTGTGCCTCTTCTCATTGTTAATCACCATGGTAATTAATTCAATATATAATTAAGGAGCTCATTGTGCTTAACAGTATCTTTCCAACACTGTTAATAAACCTGACCTTACCCATCTCCTGAAAAGTTCACGACTCAATGCCCATTCTAAGCTTGTCTGCACCCTCTAATTATATTGCTGGTTTTATTTTTTTAAATTTGAGTGCTAATATGAGGCCAGAATTTAATTGCAGACAATAGTTTCGGGCATTACCCTTTAGCTACACACAGGGGCATTAGAGATGAAAGTGAACAAGTGCTTTGTAACGCATCCTGAGTGAGTTTTTTAGTCGGCCTTTTAATTATTACATCTGTTTTCATCCTCCCTTTGTTACTGTCTTGAATTTCAAGCTGTTTGATTTACGTTGTTTGCACTGTGTCAGGTACAGTAGCATGCAATTGTCCTTAAAGTTCATAAAATAAAATGAACAAAGTAACTTTTTAAGACACCAATAGAAATGTTGTTTTTTATCGCTCACTGAAAAACTCAGGCTAAGAATGACTATTTTCTCTCATTTGACATTGAGTCCTATTTTTGTTTTCTGTACTTGAGGAAAATTGTTGTCTCAGACTTCATTAACAGTTTGTCTGAATGCTGGTGGGAAACTTGAAGGATGTGGTTGTTTACAAGCCTTCATTTGTAACCTTTGTAATCATCTCTGTTTAACACTATAAAGGTTTGGTTTGGTTTCATCAGTCTTTAAGTCGTACAATGCAACTGGTTACTTTTCTCTGAGCAGACAAACTCTTGTTTCCTTGAGTATGATTAGTAGGCGGGGCCCCAGGGATTTACTGAAACTAATTCATATTAACATGATGATTTGCTTTCAAGGAATGGTACTGAATTTAAAATAAAAAAAAACATAACAAGTAGGGTCAATTGCAAGAAACATTTAACATTTATACATGTACTGTATGTTTCAGGTGCTCAAGGCAGGCAACTGCCAAGTTCAGTACTTTCAGGGGATTGTCGGCCACTGAGTACTAAGTTGGTTCTGATTTTATAGACTTTGTATATTTATAGAAAGTAGCTTTCTCTATATATAGTACATACACCATATACATGACGTTTATGTACAGTATATTTTTGGAAGAATAATCCATCCATTTTCTAACAGCTTTATCCAACACAGCATCATGGGGAAGCCAAAGACTATTCTGACAAGCAACAGCTGCAGGGCGGGATACACTCTGGATGGCACACCAGTCGATCACGGGGCACACACAGACACAGACACATACACTCACACCAGGACCGATTTTCCCGCACTGCCAGGCATCGGTGCTAACCACTGCGTCACTTTGCTAAAATCAATTCTGTTCTTAAGCTGATTCAAGCTTTGAGCAAGAAGAAGAAAATTATGCACTAGTGGGAACTGATGGTAATACTGTAATAGTGCCTGTGACAGCTCTAAAAATGGTTGGCTGCTTAGTCTTTTTTACTGCATCATTAGTGACACTACAGTCGTTTGATAGGACTTAGTACAGCTTGAAAGCACTGCAGTACATGATTAGAATCAAATTTGATAATTGCCCGCAGTGAAATATTTTCTATAGTGGCAGGCAAAGAGCCCAGCGTAGGAAGCAGTGGGGTTACATTAGAAAAAAAGTGCTTTGTCTGGTTTGTCTGAAGAGTAAATTTATTTATGGTTAAGTTTATTGGCAGGATAAAACCCCTTAAGAGCATCATCTCATTTTAAATTATTAAAATGTTTCTTTGACATCTTTTTCAGCAAGATTTGTATTTAATGTTAGAATTATACAATATACAGCACATAGGATTGTTTATGTTAAAATAAAGTAGCATTGTTACAGTTCTTATTCTGAGAAACAGAATTTCAATCGCATAGCACAATATAGATAATTTTACAGGTACAGTCTATTAAATAAATTGACATCTAGTTCTTGAAATGTCAAAAAGTTAAAACTGATATGATCTCTACGGTAGATATTGAAAATTTACTAACCAATAGAATAAAAATAGTCCAGAATTCTTTCTGTGCTGTTGAATAAACAGGACTTGTTGTATATGAGAAAGACAGCAAAACATCAATCAATGCTTCTGTCATGGGCAGGTACAGTAGATGATAAGGCGAGGAACAACCCCAGAAAGACAACCTGTAGCATCAAGTCAAACCAAACATGTGACCTCAGACAAACATAAAGCAAACAGACAGGTGCCCAAAAATGGAACCAATCTTTGAAAATAAATGAAGGTAATATGACTTGTCTCATATGTTATTTATAGTCTTGTTTTTACCAGTGTAAGAAATGTATGTGATGCTCTCTTTAAATATAGCTTAGCAAACATTACTGTGAAAATGTCACCATATTACATCACAATTGAGACCTCTTGTGATGTCATCAGAACCCCTGACATCAAGGTTCTAATCTTTCAGAAGCACAAACCAAGTGGGTAACTGGGCATTAAATGTTTGGCTTTTGCAGAGAGAAGAAGCAAGGAATGAAGACTATATTGGCTGCTTTTGCACTCCTTGTATGGGGAGAGCAGTTTGCTGATGAAAAGAGGGCCCCAATCTCTGCAGAGCTCTGCTTGGTGCCCACTGAGGCTGAACTGCTGATCAGACAGGAGGAGAAGCTGTGGAGGCTGGGGATAACCAGACAGGAAACTGCCCAGCTCCCTGAGGACAAATTGGTAGGCAACAGGATATACCCCTTTTCTTTATAAACATGAAAACTACTGGAGTGTGCCTTGAGCTCTATATTTAATGTAAAACCAACATACAGTAAGAGTGATTGGCTGGTTATGTGATTTTGACTTCAAGTTTGTATACTGTAAATTTTGTATCCTGACCTGTTTTACTTATTTGTCATTGTGACTGACAAGCCATAAGCAATTCACGAGGAACGACAACGCCCAAATCAAAGCGTAATGAACTATTGTGGAGTGAATATTTGGCTTAACCCGCTTGGCTGAGGGCCGACCTCCTGGCCATAGGATGAGGAGGACAGAACCCCCCAGCAAAGTAACCAAGGGGTAGCTGCAGAGGTGGAGTTGGGGGTGGAGGTGGGATGCAAAAGTTGCACGCGAGGGAGAGAGATATCGCATTTGGTATTTATAGTGTTCGGTGGAGGAAGGATGAAGGGAGTGATTGCTAATCGCTGACGTCTGGGAATGATTGAGTGTGGTTGTTGTCATCCCTCCCGAACTTTAGTTAAATAAACTCCATAAGGTAACTGCAGTCACTTCATTTCTCATCTGGGGTTGATCTTCTTGCAATAACCACTACAATAAAATGTAGTGGTTATTACAATATGTTATTTAACCCCCATGCATACAGTACATACAAATATATACAGTATTTTATTTCTTTTTAATAAGTTCAACTTTTGTTTGATATTTCTATCAGCACAACAGGTTCCACTTGATCTCTGACTCCCCAGTTTCTCTCCAGATGATCAGGACCCTGGACCCCTTGTCCACAGAGACAGTGAGGGCAGGCTGCCGTCTGTGTGTGGAGCACAGTGGGCTCCTTCACCTTCTGTGCTGTGTCCTGGTCTGGATCAAGAGGCGTCTCACACAGAAACAGATGAGAGTCTGTATGGTCAGACTGTGGTAAAAATGCTTTATCCACTGGGAAAAGAAAACTACAGTAGGAGGCTAAGAACTGTCACTGCTAATACAGCCAACACAGTTATTTATATGACCAAATCTGAGTACAGCACTACCATGCCGAAAGCAATAAGTGTTTAATATTTGAGTAGAGGTTTTGAATATGACTGTCTGATTAAAGCAAATATTGTTAAACAATAATGTTGTTCTCTTCAGTAAATATCAGCATGTGGCTGGTTAAGTTGATTAAGACTTCGTCCATCATCAAAGTTCCTCACTCACTGCAGAAACTGGTCTGAAATTTTACCATTTAAGGTTATTAAACTGGCATATCAAATTGTATGGAACAGCAATATGGATGCATTTAATCACATTTAAAAGATTTTGTCTCTCCTAAACATAATGGTTATAAATATTGTAATTTTGTAGTTTAATGAGAAGACGTGAGAAAGATAAGGCATTCTGTCGATCATACTGTATATTTTGGTTGCTTGTAGTTTAATTATCACATTATTTAATCAAACTGTTTCTTAAAGGATGTCATTGGACCAATTACAAGAATGTAGCAGAGAACATGTAGAATTCACTGTGTTAAGAAGTGCCTCTTATCCTGAATATTCCAAAGCTACATTTATATTGTGATTGCTTTTCCACCTATTATAATATATCCTGGGCTGTAATATTCTCTTCTCAGGGCTGGGCTCTAGGAAGTGCAATGATGCCCTGCCATGAATGTTTCCAGAACGATGACAAACAGAGAGACACCAAAAACACAATAAAACAGCAGAGCCCTGTCCCTTACACTGATCTCACAGAGCACACCAAGAAGAGGAAGAGGAAGAGGAGAGGCAAGGCATATTCATAGCTTCACACTGTGGATAACTGCAGTACCCAGAAGTGAACACTAGGAGGTGCAGCATAAGATCTTAAACTTAAAAGCTTAACTCTGCTTCTTAGTTTCTTTATTCTTATAAAGAAATATTTCACTTTTAGGAAAATATTTGTTACTTTGATAAATTCCTTTCTCTGTTTTGTTTTAATGTTACAGTATAACTACAGTACCTGTATGAAATATACTAGGTCCTGGATACTGTGTCTTAATAATGACTTTGCTCTACCTAAATTGTTTATTCCTCTATCTAACTAACTATCAGAACACATTATGGGGTAATCATGGCTACCAGTGTAACTTCAACTTCAATTGCCAATTAATCAATTCCAATGCCAAAGTGATCTGGAACAATATCAGTCCCACCTGTCCGCTGTTAACATATTCTTACCATCATTCTCACAGGATACTAATGACCATTTTTTTTTACTCAGTCATAGAGAGTCTTTCCTCTAGTCTCAGCATTCATCTTTGTTGTGCCAGTAATCTACTCTTCTCTTCTGGGTTTTGAAGTTTGCTTGTGTTTTCAACTTAACCTTTCAGTTTTCCATGCGCTTCAGAGCATTTTGATGATCTACTCATCAACCCACTGTCCATTACATTCAAATACCTACAGCCGATTAATTTTTTCTTCAAGTGAGTTTCCTCTTTACTAAGTGTGTTGGTGCTGTTCACTAGACCTTCAGGTTGGTGTGCCAGCTGGGTTATTAAGGCCCAAACTGAGCCAGGAAGCTGAACCACTGCTCCCTCCGTTTGCATTTCCAAGATTGCACTCTTCTACAAAAGGTTGGTACATATGCAGCTTCTTCTTGTATGCCTCCTCCGTGTGTCCCTCCCACAGCATTGTCAGTTCCAACATGATGATGTTCCTTGTAGCTCTTGACCTGATTAACTGGTCTAGTCTTAATGTTGTGGTGATATTGTCCTGTGGTAAAGTGAGGGCGGATATCTGCCTTTACATCCCAATCTGTGGCCGTCCCTAGCAAACAACTTCCCTTGGTGTTAGAGATTTCCCCCCGCTTCTGACAAGCTGGTTGACAAGTGGGTTCTGTTTAGATCTTTGTGAATTTCTATATACAGTAGCTTCCTCGAGGCAACCCACAAATTATGTAAGGACTTTGTCAAGTCTCCAGTGATATCTTCCATCTGTGAATGCCTTTCTACAGGTTGATAATATATAATCTAGGTTAGCCAGCTTCCCGAAGTGTGAGCAGCTTGTATCTTCTTTTAGACCCCAGGTAAGAAGATTAATGGGACCTAGCAGGAGATCTCTTCTCTCCATCAGTTTAGCTATTCCCCAACTCTCTCTTTATATGCAGTCCATTTCTAGCTTTCCTGTGGCTACTGATCCCATAATATCTTCATGGTGTAACCTGGACTCTTCTTCCTGACTACTCTGCTGACTGTACAGAAATTTTTTTCTCATCCTTCCAGTCATGCAGGAGCAGCACCTGTCTTGTCTTAGTCTTGATTCGATGCTACTCCCTGACTAATCCCAAAGTCGTTGTGCTTTGGTGCCTGTGCTGTACAGATCTACACCACTAAAGCAGAAGTCCATCAGAAACCAGTGCATCAGAAATTAAAATGGTTACCATACTCTTTAAGAGATTATGTCTTTCAGGAGCTAGTAGAACTGGATGTACAGTCATTGAGAAAATTGAGTCTTCTGAATGGGTAATGATGCCGAAAACAGGAGGTATTAGTTTACGCATAGACCTGCGTTGAGGCGGTTGTCCTCGAGAGTCCTCTGTTGCCGCACATGGAGGAAGTGTTAGTGGAACTTCAAGTATAAGTTAGTGGTCATACTTTTATGAATATGTAGTTCAAGTGGGTAGCTGCGTCAGCATGCATTGGCTGCAAAGGAACAAATAATAGGTTTATTAGGTGCTCACACCTGAAGAAGGCTCCATGGCCAAAACGTTGTTTTCTTTCTTCTTTTTCAGCATGGAATAAACCTATTACTTGTTCCTTTTATGAAAGTTCATACCTAAATATGCTTCCATCATGGAGCCCTTGAGAGCACTATTTTGTGAAACTTAATGCCTTACCCATTCAAAAGCTAATCTACAAAGTAAAACAGTTGATTGTGAATGGTCCAACACTAATACTGTTTGATCCTGCATTATGCACTATTGTTACAACCAATGCTTTAGACTATCTACAATAGGTGCCGTTTTTATTCAATATTATCCAGATGAAAGACAGAACCATTACAATACATTTGCAATGCAGAACACTTGCCAAAGTAGAATTAAAAGTATTTCACTATGCAGGAAAAAAGCTCCTGCATGTCTGGAGAAAAATGTAGAGCTTACCTGTGGGGATGAGAGTTTATTTTGCAAACAGACTGTAGCCTGTTGAGCACACTTTTTATAACAAAGGTTAGGAAGAGCGGGAATATGCATTGCCAAATGGTCAGCTTGGTTACGGTCTTTCAATTACACAATTCAATACAAACCAACCAGGTTCAGAAAGCTTTGCAACCAACTGTTTATCTCCTTTACCGTTACCTACTGTATTGAACTGCAGATTGCATGCCTGAAGATAACACAGCAGTAGTTTCATTTACAGTACAAATGTCCTTCAAACTACTATTACAGCAGAAGTACTGTCTTACAGTATGTATCTAGGACATATCCAACTGTGTGAAAAAGGAAGTGAATCCAAACCTTTGAGCCTACTTCAGAATATTTGTATTTGCAAGGCAGTCTTTCATCAATTTCCCTACGGGATTAATAAAGTATTATCTATCTATCTCTTGAATATGATCAGTCATCAAAGAATTGTAGAAACAAAACAAAGACTACAAGATTTATACCGGTGGGCTGGACAAGTATAAGATGCCATTCACTCTTGTTAAATGTATCGATTGCATGACAACACGTTGTCCTGATTGTTCAAGGGACAAACTTGCATATTGTAAAATGTGGCATTGTGGGACCTTTTGACTGTTGTTTTGCTATTACTCTGATAATTGTAGTAAATAGTTATAAACTGATTTTACCTCACAAGTCACATCTGCTACTGATTTATGAATTTCTCTCAATTTTAGCACAACAGGCATTCCTAAAGAATTAATTTCAGACAATTGTTCACAGTTTGTTTCAGCAGAATGTGAATCTTTCTTCAGAGATAGAAATATTGAGAACAGGAAGTCTACGGGCAAATGGTTCAAACACACAACAAGACAAGGGAGGACCCAAGCCAAGAGACAAATCGTAGAGACAGGGTCCTCAAGAAGGTGGTAGAAATGGAAGTGAAGAGTACCAAAGGTCTGAGCGCTGAAAGATCCAGGCAAGAACAGGGCATGCCCGAGAGGAAACAGAGAGTGCAGTGGCCCAAAGCTATTGAGTGGCTCAAGTGGGCCCAATCCAATATGAACATAGGCACTGTATAGAAAAACATGTTTGCCAGTGAAGTATAGAAGAAACAAGAAGCAATGATAACCATGGTATACAATATGGGCTGTGAAAGATTTGGAATACAGAGCAAGAAGGCAGCACCTGTAATGGATCTGGCCAGCTGAAGTCAGTGGGGAATTAAAGCCATAATGGAAGACCTCAGGCAGCTCAGAAACATTATCACAGAGCACGGGAAGAGGAGAAGCAAAGCCTGAAGGAGCTGGGAGACCCACTCAATAAACAACTGTGCAGCTCAGCATGCAGAAAATCACAGGAAGGTGCAATCCAGGAAAAGGGCAGAGTTTACATCGAACACCAACAAATTTGCGACGAGATTATTACAGCACAAGAAAAGTAGGAATCTGAAGTGCTCAAAGCCAAAGGTAGAGGAGATTGAAGAAGATGTATAGCAATCCATTAAGGGAGCAGGCCCTGGGAGAGCAGGAATAGCTCTTAAGCTCTCTTATGCCACAAAGGGAATTTGATATGGCAGAACCAAATGAGACTGAAAACAAGGATCTAGCAGCTTTTGAGAATGATATGAAGGAAAGGGAAGATGCCATAGAGCTGGAAAACTGCAGAGGAGTGCTTCACTGTAATGGAAGTCCAAAAAAACAGGGACTATCTCTCTCCTTCACATGGAAGAAAAAATCTTCCTAGCTATTATCACCAGTAGAATGACCCAGTACATGCTGGAAAATCAGTATATAGCTATAACATCACAAAATGGCAGAATACCAGGAATATCAGGCTGCCTAGAACATACAGTAATAGTGCATTAGCCAAATCATCAAGCGATGAAGGAGCTCAAAGGAGATCTGGCAGTCTTATGGCTAGATTAGACCAATGCACTCAGCTCCATTTCACACCAGCTAGTTTTCACAATTCACAAGAAATATCACATGCCCTGCAAAATCCATGTGATTCTGAAGAATTACATTGATGGATTCAGGATAAGGTTCAAGAGAAAGAGACTCGTGGGGCTGACTGGGACTGGCTGCACAATCTCTTAACTTGTTTGCTGCAGAATTACATCTGCTTCTGGAGTAAGCTGGAAGAACAAGCTGAGGACTAATGATGAAATAAAAAGTACACCAACCACCAACAGCCTTTAGGGGTGACATGACAATAATGACACAATCGGGCAAGGGAAATGGATGGTGGAAGAGTTTAAGTGGATCAGGATGACTTGTAAGGCCAGTAAATCCAGGAGTCTGGAGCTAAAGAAAGGGAGAGTGGATAATAGCATCTGGTTCAGAACTGGAGAAGAAGAGTCACAAAGCTAGGTGTTACCAACACAGTGTCGTAACAGGAATACTCTGGCCTCTCGTGGTTTATGACTGCCAATAACAACAGTTGTTACCTTCTGTTTTCTTCATCATCACCACAATCGGTGAAACAATTCAGAAGACTCAATTTTCTCAATTATATCCTGTTCCACTAGTTTTAGCTCCTGAGAAACTTAATCTCTTACTGATTCTAGTGGACTGGTTCAAATCAGAACCTATTTGTAGTTTAAGCACAAAACCATGTGCACAGCAAAATTTACATTAACGAGTGATGAAATTGTTGACACTGGTTGCATGGAGGAAAAATTTGGTAGTATTGCAACCATTCACTAACTAAATGTTCAACGCAACAAAACTACATCTGCCTAGTATAGAAGTGTCTTTGTTTATATTATAAAAATCAGTATGCTCAGTTTGAATCATAATTTAGTCACATGCAGTAAACCAACTACAGGAAATGGATACCTTAAATATGCTACAAAGTACTGTAATTCAAGCAGAGAGACTCTGGTAGTATGGAAACAGTTGACCTTGTCTCATACATCAAGTTAAGTGAATACAGTATGCCATTTCTTCAGATGCAGTACAGTAACGGCACATAACTTTTTCTGGAATGTACTGTAGATACTTGTTTTTTTCATGCTAAAGACAGTCACTTTAGGAGTAATTACTTTATATAATTCTCTGGAAGGCAAACTGTAGCAGATTTTCGCAAAATGTCCTTTTGTCTTAAACTTATGACACTGTGCATCTTTTGCAGGGCATCCAGCATAATTTGCAGTGTGCTGTGTTGATCCACACTGAAACGTGTCTTTTTCTGGGTATTCACAGCTATGGACATTTGTATAGGCAATCTTGGTCTATTTTTATTCTAATTGTTCTGTGAGCATAATATATCAGGCCTCTGTGCAGGATTCATGGCTTGTACGGTACCTTGATTCAATGTTTGTGCCTCCACCACTGCTGATTTAATCTAGCTTGCAATTGTACTAGCTTTTGCAAACGTTAGCTCAGTTTCTAAAAACAGTATCTCTGATTGGAGAAAATGTGTTTTTTTCTACAAGCTGATCTCAGATCATTGCATCTGTAAGATCTCCAGATTACATGAAACAAGCATTTCTCGCAAAGCTGTAACATATAGTACTCCGTAGCTCTGTCATTATTTCACCGCCCGCACTAGCAAAATTATAACATTCAGCAACCACATACTGTACACATTCCATGCAAAAACGTTCTTTAGTGCATTAAGAGCAGTTTCATATTTTTCATGAGCTGAAAGCAAAGTATCACAAATATGCTGTTCTTCTGCTCCGAGGCAGTTAATAAGTAAAGCATGTTTTCTCGCTTTGGGTAGGTTCCCATTATTAACAGCAAGCATTAACAGTAGAGTTTTGGATCCAAGCAGTAATCGTCATAGTAAGCTCACCCTAGTGTGAAAGGTGCTTCTACAGGTCAGTAGAGGCACGCTCATTGTCAATATGTACCGTTCAGCTCAATAGCAGTATCCAACAATACCAAATTAGAGATGAGCTTTGAACTCAACTAGCTAAGGAGGCTATGAAAGTCATGTTAGAAATGTTAGAAATGAACTTCCTCCTAAATGTCGGAAGCCCTTCAATACTTACAGTATAAGCATCTTTTGCCTTCTTCATAATGTTATGCATGCAATAATCCTCAATAGTTTGAATTCAAAACAGGAGTCAACCAAGGGTGTTTCATACACCAGCTCTATTTTCATTGTTTTTTTTCTGCTGTGCGCCATTTGAAAACACACAAGCTCTTTTCTGGAGCACAGATGACCTACTGATCAGATGGTAAATTCAACATAAGACTTATAGACTCACTAAACACCTGTATGCTAATTGTGTCACAGTTTGATTTTCCAGATTGTTTTCAACATGATGTACAATATATGAAAAGATGGAGCTTAGACTTAATATTCAATAGAATAAAATTTCCATAAGCAGACTCCAAGTGTACAGTACTGTACATATCCCAGATCCATTGGCTTGGATTCAAGATTAGTGTCCATGGCATATATTTATACTGAGTATGGCCTTTAACTGAACAAGATAGGGGAGAAGTATCTGGGAAAGATCTCAGCACTAATATCCAAAGATGTCAGAATGAGGAAGCAAAGGGAAAGCATTAAGGAGAGCCCAAGCTCACCATGACTGGGTTGTGCAGTACACTACCACATATCTCCCGAGACAGCAAATGCTCAGCCTGAGGTGTACAGTCATGGAAGGAATTAAACAGTTTGTCTTGTGGTTCTCATGCTCAAGATGGCATCTTTTAAAAAAGGAGTTCCCAGACCTGGTTGTGAGGGACCCACAAACATGCTGTTTTTTTTGTTTTAACCAAGTACAACCAAATACTTAGTAAAGCCTCTTACAACAACGACACTGCACATTAAGTCACAAGGGAGTTTTGGCTGGAGAAATTCTACATCTGTTTTCAATTTGCTAAAGAAAAATGTTATGAGGGGTGGCCATACATTACAGGGCTCAGGTCACATTTAGACTTCAAGGAACTATATTGAAAAGAAAGGCTGGTGTTTTTAATGATGAAGAAACTCTTGTTTTGCAGACTGGGCATGTATCAGAATTGAGTGGAGACTTTCTCTATTTTATGTGTCTCCACTCAGCTCTCTGTACTTATTGGTTGCCATGGGACACTGTTTTAAATTATTCGCTTCCTGTGTCTGATCTTAATGTTTCAACAGCCAACAGAAGGGATCTAATTCCTAATCTATATGATTTTCATGTCAAAAATCAGTCCCCTCCCATTTCCCTCACAGTCACACATTCACTCAAGGTGTACCTTGTACAAACCTACTCATATTTTGGGAGTGTCCTGTGATAAAGCACTTTTGGGTCTAAATTACTTATGCGCTTTCAGATTTAACTGGGATGACTGTATCCCTGAGCTTTTGACTGCTTTTTCTCAGTAATAATTCCAGAGTCCAGGCACAATATATTCTGTCTGCAGGTCTAAATGCAACCAGAAACTCTATTTGTCAAGGTGGGATGAGTGCTGAGATTCCTTTTAATTGCATCTGATTGCACTCGTTTTGCAGACTTTATAGAAATAAATTAATCTAGGTTGTATTTTGCTGGTGAAAAAACTGACAGCAATTTCAGGTGCTTTCTGTTATCTTCTGCTCTTTTCTTCTTATTTTTTATATTGTGAGTTCCTTTTTTTTGTATTGTTAATTTGCATCTTTAGTATATTTGTATTTTATTTGCTTTATTCTGCTTTCTCAGTATTTTAACAAAAACTATTAAAACAGAAATCTATCATTTCATTTTTACCAGCATTGCAATGACCATCATTGTCATTTTCTAGTCTGATCGTGACATTCAATAAGATGTATTTACAGTTAGAAAGTAGTAAAAATCAAGATGGCATCTTATTAGACCAATCAAGGGGTAAATATATTATTTATAGAAATGTGAAAAAAAAGGTTTAATGGTTAAAGTTGAAATTATTTAAATAGTATTATTGTTAATAATATTGTTTTTGTTGTTGTAATTTTTACTACCTTAGTTTTTTTAAATAAAATTAGAAAATGTAGGACTGATGGTAACTGATGTCTGTGAATGGATATGTACTAAACTAGAATTCCATTGTTGGGGAAATCAGTAAAGTTGTCCTTGGTGTGGTTCATGCTAAAATGTACCTAGTTTGTATCTGGAAAACTTTGTCAGATATTTTGATTAGTACTACTGTAGTGTATTAAATTTTGCATACATGTATTTTGAAAAAAAATTAATACTCATGAACTGATGTCACATGTTGCATCACAAGTGGCCTTCTGTGATGTCATCAGAACCCTTAGCATCAAGGTTCCAATCTTTCACAAGAACAAGCTACTGATGAACTAGGCATTTACTGTAGTGTCTGGCTATCATAGTGAGAAGATGCAGGCTGTGAAGACTCTACTGGCAGCTTTTGGTCTTCTATTGTGGGGAGGGCAGTTTGCTAATGGTCCCAATCTCTGCAGAGATCCACTTGGTGCCCACTGAGGCTAAACTGCTGATCAGACAGGAGGAGGAGCTGTGGAGGCTGAGGAAGGATAGACAGGAGACTGGGCAGCTCATTAATAGGCTCCTCGGTAGGCAACAGTGGGCAATGCTAATCTATTGTACTTGGCTAACAAATTCCTTCCTTTTTAAGTTAAATAAACAGTAGTTATTCCATAGTGACTTTCCAATTTATTGTTCAATTAACAAGTTTGTTAGTACCAAAATATTTTTTTTACAAAAGTCTGAACTACTTTATTGACTCGTTAAGATTGGGATAGAGTATACAATAATTTCACCAGTCATATTCTGATGTGATATTATTATTATTATTAAGGTTATCTTAGCCAGTAAAAAAGGTTATCATATAATTTGTTCATCCATATGAGCAGTCATTCAGCTCCCTAGAAAGGCCTTCATATGAAACTGATCATAAGGAGAATCCACCAGCGAAAAGCCCAGAGCCAGTGGCTCTATGTAACTCAATTTCATACAGTGAACAGTTATGTAATTTTCCTAAAATCTTTATTAAAATTCCTACTGTATTTGATCAATTCAATTTTATTATTCCTTCTGACTGCTTAAAGCATCCCACTGGCAGCCTCAGGAAGTGAATGGTGTTAGCTTGACCTGTGACCCACCAGAATGTGAGAAGTGGGGAAGAGCTCTGAGAGCTGGGCCAAGATGATCAGGACCCTGGACCCCTTGTCCACAGAGACAGTGAGGGCAGGCTGCCATCTGTGTGTGGAGTACAGTGGGCTCCTTCACCTCCTGTGCTGTGTCCTGGTCTGGATCAAGAGGCATCTCACACAGAAACAGGTAAGAATCTGAATAATCAGACTGATTAAACTGTACCTTGCTGGTAGTAGCAACAGACGGTACAGAGCAGGAAATGTCTTCTCTAACACAGCACGCACAGCCACGATTTATTTACAACTAATAGATCAATAATTCTTTCCAAAACCAAAAATATTTTTAGAAGTCATTTGTAGTTTTGAGTATTACACAGTATTTGTATTTTAAATAATATTGTATTCCAGCAATGTTTATTAATTTTATCCTAAGCAAGCTTTCAGATCACAATTGGGACAAGCCCACTCATTTGGGTTTAATCGCTTATTAACAATCTAGCTAGGACTAGATCCATCCACCACAAATTCGTAGGATCAGAAGGGAGGAATGAAGTGATATGAGAACACTATAATCATAGACATCCGTACTGTTATATCCCATATTAAAAATGGTCATATTTGATGTTGGCACTTTGATGAAACTTATGTTCCTTATATGAGGTTTAAGATACTTTTTGCTTGTCCCAATCATGACCTTAAAAGTAACCATTTACAGTAATAGCTTGATATCGTAGGGCAAGAGAGCAGTAGTTGCTGACAGCAATAACAAACCTGAGCTCTAATGCAGAGAAGACCCTGCCCTGGCTGTATGCTGAGAGTAAGGAGAGGGACACAAAGAGACATTGGACAGCAGAGCCCTAACCCTGGTACTGAAAGTACAGAGCACACCAAGAGAAGGAAGAGCAGAGAGAGGGCATCTTAATAATTGCCTCTATGGATCCCTGCAGTGCCCAGGAATGAACACCAGGGGTCCCAGTGTATAAGGTCTGATGAATAGTGTGCTACTGGATTAACATTTCAGTTTAGGAATATTCCAGTGCAACGACATTTGTGTTATAAGTCTTGATTGAATTACTTCCTCCAAAAAATAAAGTCCTTAATTTGATAAGTTTGATTTATTTGTGATGCAATGAGTTTCAGGCTGCTCTGTTATTTCTGCATGTACTGTACAGCCAAGATAAGACATTTTGGATTCCTCAGTCACCTGTTTGTGCTCTCCTGAAACACATTCCCTTCTGAGAAAATGTGTAAAAAGATTTGTTGTCACCAACTGTAATAAAATGTGTTTTGACCTTGAACAGCAGTGTATCTTTAGTTAAATTAAAATAGTTTAAAATATACTTTCAGTGATCATTCTCATTCATCTTATTCAACTTGTTCACTGAGACAAAAAGCTTGATAAAAACTAACATCTGTATTTCCCTCCACACTGAAGGCAAAATGCTCCAACATTTGGTAGGTTGTGTAAACGTTTGGCTTCAATCTCTGGACATACTGATTCAATGTCAAGATGATTGATGTGCAAATCTGAACTGCAACTCAGACACCCTGAAAATGTTTGAAAAGGATTTATGGTTTATGAAAGTGGAATAATTTATCTTAATTTATCAAAATCAACTGTCTTAATAAGAGTGTAAAAACTGCCCTAGGCTTGCTCTGTTTGATTGTTTGAACACCTGTAATTAGTTAATTGGTTATGAAAAGTTAATGTTGCTTGAGTGATTGATAGTTTATCCATCTGATCTTGTGCTGGGGTAGGGCAAAGCTTCAGAGCAGACTGCCTTTGGAAAGAGACAGTTAGGCCTGGTTTTATTTGTCCCATCAAGGAAAAAAGCACATTTCTGAACAGCTTACAGAACAAAACTATTTCCTCTTTAAATTTCCCTGCTTCCTTTTTTTTAATTAAGGAAGACCTCTGGGTTTTTAAGCTTTTTGGTTTTCTCGTGTGTCTGTTTTAAAGTTTTTGATGACGAAAGCTGAACTGTGGAATTTATGTGGCATTTTGGATTTTCTACCTGTTGTAATGAAATCTAAGAAAGAAAAACATAAGACCTGTTTGCTACTAAAATCTTTCTAAAATTTTTATCTCATTGAAAAAAGGACAAAATTCTTCGCTTGAAAAGAATCAGGAACAACTTGAGAATTGAAGAGCTCCTCTCCTGTTTGTGCACTTCTTGGTGATATCATTCATACACTCTACCCCGAGAAGGACTGACCTACTGTAGTTGAAGAGCTTTGAAAAGACCTGTTGCTCGCAGTCCTCACAAGGCCCCAGAACCCTGGGAACGGGAAGGGTAAAGAAGAGAACACTGGAATTTCTATTCATGGCAAAAGTATTCATTACTTTGTTTGGGTTTAAGTGCATTACAGAAACAATGTATGTTTAGTTCTCGTTGCTTACCCATAGTCTAAGGCTGAATTGTTGATAATAACGTTTTTGAATACAAAAAAGTATTATATACAATTATAATAGATGTGCCTAATGCTCACTGAAAATTCTTTTTCAGCACTTTATTGTAAAATATAGAAGGATGACTCTTAAAAATGTCTGCTGGCATTTTAAAATTCAGGTGCAACTTTAATTGTAACTGAACAATACTGGGGGAAGTCCCCTATAGTTGTTATTGTTGGTACTGTACATCCAGCTCTGAGAAAATCTCCTGGGAAAGGATTACATACAGTATTACTGTTGTGATAATGCTAAAGATCAAGATACATATGGAAAACATTAGCTGTGAAGGAATAAAATGGAGGTGTTTATTCAACATTAAATTGCAGTGGGGTTAGTTATCACACACAGTATGCTAAGTAGTTATAAGGTACAGAGTGTAACTGTCACTGAATGTGCAGCAGTACCATCCAGGAGAATGTGGGCAGCAGTGCAGGGTGTTACTTTAATCTGTCTGCTTTAAGTACCATGAAACACGAACAAGACTTCTCCATTGAAAACTGCATCACAGTGCATTTGGAATGGAAAGCAGGAGGAACTACTCTACACAAAGGTTTGGAGGAGTATAGAACAAACTACACAGCCATTTTGATTAAGCAGATACCCTGGCTTCATTCAAGAAGCAGCAGAATGATCTTTAAATCCACTAGCTACCAGCAATTAAACTACTGTATCTAAATGAACTAAACACAGCGACAAATGGTCTCTTGTTTCTTTTCTGTTTTTACTGCCCTTGGAAATGTTGGTGCCCTGCAAATCTAACTAATGTGCTTAACTTACAGTATGTTAACAAGGTATAATGTGGTGATTGCTCATTTGAAGGGTGTTTAAATAAATGTGTGCTTGTACATTTTATGGAGTTTGTACTAGCTGTTGAAAGGAAGTAATTTGTGGGTGCACAGGTAGAATTCTGTTGAAATGAGAGAGGGTAATTTTCATTGAAATGTATAGTAATGCCTGAAAAGAATAGGTTGATTTGCAAGTTACAGGAGTACAGCACCTGTTTTTGTACACTGATTCATTGCTTCCATTCCAATAGAAAGGACGCTTTCTTATGCTTCACCAATTAACTTGCAAGAGGAAACTTATCATCCTGGAAAGTTAAGTCCAAAATGTTGTCTTCTTTTACACATTTTAGCCTGTTGCCTTAGCTTTGCAACTCTGTAGGCATTATTAAGTTAACTCTTTTTGTCCTGGAACCTATAGAATATCAATATTGTGCTAGACTGGGTTGTGGTATGCTTTGTTTAATTAGGAGGAAGATCTGGGGTTGGACAAGCTCCAGTTAAATTTTACAAGATATCTCACTCAAACAATTAACATTTCTTTAAATTAGTGCATTTTGCTGTGTGTTTTCACAGAACCCTTCATGAACCTGAAAACAAGCCAGAAAACCAGAGAAACATACTGTAAGTCTTCAGTCTAATTTTGAAAACGCAGCCACCTGGAGCATCTTTTACACAGGTTGTCTAAGAAGCTATTCTTTATGCTTTAAGCTCTGCCCCAAGTTAGCCCCATCTTAACTACTAAGAGTCAGATAAGATGGGGCTAACCATGTAGGAATTCCTAAGACTTTTTTTTTAAGTTTGTGCATTTCTGTAATATTAGTCTGGACATGGTCAGTGCTGAGAGACCTCCAAGGAAAAAAAATGGTTTCCGCTGAAAGTGTAGATAGAAACTCTAGTGGTTACATTCTAAAATGTAAACTTAGAATGCCACTCACAATTTAAGCTTTAGATCATGGATTTCCAACTCCATTCTATTTAAATCCACAACACCTCAGAATTTGCTGTGAAAATCTATTATACTGTATATTTTCCCAATTAACCTATTGATTTAGTTCAATTGGATCATTAAGAGAGGTGCTAGAATCAAAGCCTGCAGGACTGAGTTTAAATGAAAGTAAATAGCATCTAAACCTATTACTGGCCAGTACAGTATTCAGGTAGTCATTCTGATTAAAAATTTAAGCTTTGCTGTGATTAATATTTTTATTGTCTGAGTTCCTTAAAGGGCGGTGGCAATCTCCTCTTTCTTTCTCTCTGGATATGTGCATATGACTGTTAAGTAAAATGCAGATAAGGCCAACATAATTTCTGAAATGTATTTTCCAAAACTTGCTCAGCTGGGTATATTAATGAAGACATGAATCAATATAAGTATGCCTGGATGTTTGAGATTGACTGCTTATGATGTGTATCTTCCTAAAGATCTTCAAAAAAGGTGTTTAAAGGATCCATAGCGAGGATTCTTCATAGTTTTCAAAATGTAGGCTTTTCCCAATATTCACAAAGACCAACTTTCAATGACAAAATCCTTGACCCCAAGATCTATCCTGTGCAAGTACAGTAGGTCAAAATACTGAACAATCTATTAAAGGAAGAATTCACATCTTACTACATCTGCAATCATTCTTTAACTATTAGGGCAGTGGCTAATACAATTTGAAACTGGCAATCCTGTGCCATACAAGAGCATTGCAGAGTAGAAACCTTGATGGTAACAAATGTGGAAGTAAAGCCTTCACTTCAATCCTTTCATTTTCAAATCCATTTGCTGATGTACAGTATTTGGACTCATTTTTGAAACTTCGGCAAGACCTGAAACACAAAATATCACTAATCAATAATTACAGTATTTATATTTCTGACCATGGTTCTGAATGTACTCTTGATGCTATGCATAGGTTGTTTTGCTACTGTTTCTGGGAATCTTGGCTTTGTCTGTGTAATGGGTTTTGCTCAGGCTCGCATTTTACTGTGGCTCTTTTACAGATCACAGTGACCTTAACACACAGCACTGTCTGAGAATTGCCAGTGATGTCATTATAGCAGTTTGGAGTTGTCACATTCTATAGACCTTCAAATCTTCTCTGTAGTCATAAAGCTGCACCCCAGCAGTCTCTCAATAGACACTGCAAACCAGTTTTGCAGACTTGCATATATGGCGGAGTGTTTAAGTCATGATGTAACAGATTTTTTCCAGTTTAAGTTAAAGCTTACTGGGAACCCCTCTCAACATGGACTTGCAGGTGTAGGATGTTCCCAGCAGCAAAACTACTGCAGTTTTCCAGAGTAATACTTTTGGTTCCTTTAATAAACCATAATAAGATAATTATACTCTAAGTTTAGAAATGTAAATTGTTTATTTCTTGCAGAGGATACCAGTGAATCAGTCAAGTTTTAAATTAAGCTAGGGACTAATGTGTCAGGGCGCTTCTGCTCTTTAAGCAGTAACAGCAGTGTCTTCTGTGACAGATCCATTTTTATTTATGCAGATGTATGACAGGAAGGGTAGGCATCCCTTTTGCAGCTGGGTTCCTGCAGCTTTTAAAAGTACCTTTCAATTAGCACCTGAGTAATACATGGAAAAACACAAGTGGTTTTATTTCTAAATTGATTCAATTAAGTCATTGAGGTCCAAGATGAAATGAAAGGCATAAAAAATTGCAGCACACAAGGACCAGAGCCACCTGTCCCTGGCTTACAGAAAGTGATGTGACAGGCTACAGGCTGCTCCATGCAGAGGATGAAGTTGCTTTTTAGCCTTGTGTCCCCTCTCTCTGTGTGTGTAATCTGCGTACAGACTCTCAGATTTGTCTCTCGGTTTATGCTGCTTCCTGGCTTGTGTGCTTGTCTGCTCAGCAGGGTCCTGCAGCTCCTCGCTCCCTGGGATGAGACTGGTCTCCATGGCAACCAAAAAAACTTGAGCGTTCCAATGGTGTTTACCAAGAAAAAAAATAGATAGCACGTTTCAGGCTGAGAAAAAACTGTACTAAATCCTGTACTAAATAATATGATCTTAGATCAAGCAAAAGAGTTATACAGTAGGTACAGCAAGCACTTAAGATTGATATTCTACCACTTGTACTTATGGAAATGATATGTTACTCATTTGACATTAACAAAACATTCTATGAGTCTTCTTCATTTGACTGCTAGTAGAAAATTGATCTGATGATTTTATCAAACTATTTCCTGAAAGAATCTCGGGCTTGACCTTTAACAGCATAGCTGAGCACAGACAGCACAGCACTACACTTACACTGGTTAAAGAACTAATCTGCCTCCTAAGGATATCTGCACTTCATGTAGGGTGGAGCAGTCCTTAGCCCTGACCCAACCTGTCTCCTCCAATTTCATCTCTTGTTTTCCCATTTCTGCTCCACTTTTTATACTTTTTTATACTTACAGTATAAAGGCAAATAAGCTAGTGGGTATTGAAGTAAACCCTTTTGTCCTCCTTTTCGGGGAGCAAGGTGTTAAAAAAATGAATTCAAAGCTCTTTCATCAGAAACAATATTTAGCCATTAAATGCTGCTGTATCATTACTACTTATATTTGGAATTGGCTTGGGACGTGGCACGCATGAAATTTGTCAAGGCAGATGTCACAGTCAGTTAGGAATATCTCTTTTTTTGTTATTTAATTCCCTGGTGGACACAAGTTATTCTCTGCTGGTGCATGTCAATCAGAAATTGCCCTGCAGTGGGAAGCCATCTGCTTACTTTCACTTTTATTTTATTTACATTGGTGGCATGACTTCTTCTCTCTGCTAAGCCTAGTTTAGGTTGACATGATGCCAGAATGGGCTTTAGAAGCTCTTTTTGTTTGGTCTCTTTTTGTTCTTTAATGTGGTGTCCAGGGCTTTCACAGCGTAGTGCCAGAAGTGTGCCAGGGTTATAAGCCTTGTGATTGCTGCCAGCTTCAAATGCATGTTTGACTTGACTTCCGTTTCTATGCTGCAGCATGGCCCTGAAGACTTAAAACAGTGACAACAACTGGATATGTTTTCTACATTTTTTGAAGTGCTTCTAGAGTGTTTGACAATCCCAGCGTTCCACTTCTCAAGTTTGAAAAACTGGCAAGCTTCTCCCAAAAGGCTGGAAAAGATTCCTAAAACATGTTGGGGTTTTTTTTTTCTATAAAGGCACAGCTGTCTTCTGGGCTCTGCTCACAAGCCAAAGTCTATGAGCCATGCAGAGTATGGTCCTTTTGCAGGCACAGGCAGGAACAGAAAGCTACTCAGCTTGCCAAACATTGTTAAGGCTCTATCTGTTTCAAACCATTTCCCATTTTTTGTGTTAGGACAGATTCATCAATGTCACAGATGTCAAAGGTTGATGGCAGCCCAAAAACATCTTCTCACTTCTGCAGATGGGATGCCTCTAAGACAACACCTTGTCTATTACTGGCACATCTTGCTTAGATACTCTCCTGTTCACTACTGATGAAATCGGTAGTTACTGTATGTTGACTAATGAAATAAAACTTTATTTGGTATTTCCTGAATCATTCTACTCTCAGTGTCATCAAAAATGTGGATAGGTCTGAACAATGAATGAATGGATATTTGTGTGTTTTTTGCAAAATGTCACATAATATGTAATTGTAAGGTGATGCAACATTACATGAAACAATATAACAGAGTCTGGATTTTATATTTGGGTACACACAAGGTTTGAACTAAGTTTTAAAAATTAAAGTGTCTAACTCAATCTGTGGAGTGCCTAATGTCTTATTAAGAACATGAGATACAGTAGATTACAAATGAGGAGACACCATTAACCCCACCTACTGTAGCTCATTCAGTATAAGTATAGTATGAGGAGTTAAATTCAAACCTACACCTCCAGAAGAAACACACACCTGAACAGAGTGCACTAGAGTTCTCTCTTACCCTGACGTTTTTCATTTTGTTCCTTTCCATTACATTATCTGTCTAATTGTTTAATTAACTGCATCGTTGTAATAATTCTAACAGTGTTTATAGGTAACTGTATCTTTAATGACTTGAAGAATGTAAATAATCAGCTGGGAAAGACTTGAAGAAAAAGCCCATGTATGTCTAAACAAGATCATTAGGATAATTGCGTAATAGACTATTCAAGATGGAACAAAAACTAGTCACTTGGCCCTACAGGAATTGAGTATGCTCCATTTATACAGTAGATACAGTACAGTACTGTATATTTATATACTGTATATTACCAATATACAGAAACATGTTTTCTGTGAGTGTGTGAGCAGTTAGTTTAGTGAAGTGAATGCTATGGCTCCCTGGAAGAGTACAAGCTAATAATAGATGTATTGTGAAACAGAAAGCACAGATTCTCCAAATGTGAATTACTCCAGGGTAGGTTCTCATCATGATAGACAATGATCAACAGAAAATTATGGTCATAACATAGATGCACATACTGTATGACTGTTCATGTCACTTCTATACAACTAGCATCTGTATATCGCAAAAGTGAGGCTGCCCAAAATGCTGAAAAGCACAGCTGAAAATTAAATTAAATTACTGTTGCACAGACGTCTGAACAATAAGATTCAGTTCTGAAAGTCTGATCATTAAGCCTATAAAAGCAATATACCGTACACATTAAAGATTTTTAAAGTAACTGTAAATCTGAAGCCTGATTTAATGTTAAAGGTTCTAGAAAAACATTGTGATATACTGTATGCATCCTGACATCACCCAAGCTGCCAAGCAGTGATTTGCTAAAACTGATAATATACAGTATTATTACACAGTATAATTAGAGGTTGTAGGGACAGGTTCAGGTACAATTAAAGAGCAAGTCTCAACAGGTGTGTCTGGAAGAAGTGCTGGAGAAGAGATGATATAGGTAAATATATTTGGAGATAGCTCTAAGATAGCTAACTGTAAGATAACACTTGTTCTAGAAGTAATTTGACTGATGCTTTTATGCAAATCGAGTTATAAATTGCACCCATTTATACTGCTGTATGTTTTACTGAGGTGATTTGAATGTACCTTGCTCAAGGGTAAAACAGCAGTGCACCATCTGGAATTAGATTTGACAATGGTGAAGATTCAGTCTTACATGTATCAGACTAAGTTGCATCAGCTTCTAAGAGCCTATGGAAAAGAGAACAATAAGGACTCATAATTCTAGATGATCATAATTACCCAATTTAGACAGTATTGGTGCCCAAATGGTAAATTCCTGGTAAAAATGGTAAAAAGACACAACAAACATTATCTTTACCTCTTTATTAAGTTCACATCTTAATAAGAGCTTCTTAGAGATTATGCATCTGTGCTCTCAAGTTCTTGTCTAACAAAGCTCAATGGTGTCACATGTATGTCTGTAACACAAAGTGACGTTGCTCTTGAAACTTGAACAGTATCTCTTGGCAGATGACCTTTTGGAGATCCGGTCTCTTGGTTTCTAATCTGGGCACATGAGTGGCCATGATTAAATCCCAGTAGGAGACAGAAGAGACTTGCAATCAACATCCTTGCTCTATATTTCCCACAAGTTTTAGTTACACAAGAACAATGGATAGCAAACCTTTGTAGCAAGAATAATGTCCACACTAGAGTGAGTTGTGCAATTCCTTTTCAGGTTGTTTTTTTGGCTGCACCTTGGCTATAGTGCTGTTAGTGAAGTGTTTTCATCTGTATGTTTCATTTTAGATTTCTCTCAGTGATATGATAGCACTTTGGAAAGTGATAAGTGGGGCTCTTCCAGCAAAGGTCTTCACAAACAGACCACCTCTGGAGTATGTGGTAAGATAAAAAGAAGATTGAAATAAAGAAAATACAAGAAAAAAAGCACTTCTGTGCTCCTTTATTTTGTATTTGCTTTCTTTAATCTTTGATTTCAGATCATGCAGGTATCTCCCATACCATTTGAGCAGGAAAACCAGACTGCGTTTCAGTCCTGGTTCTTAGGTACCCCTCGGTCATCTTGTTTTTATTATTCTAACTGAATTTTGTTAGTTTGGCTCATCAAGCTCTTAGGTTGAACTGTTTGCTTGTAGTATTAAAATGTTTCAGTTCATAGATGGTAGAATCAGGTTAGAAATGATTATGCAATTTGTTCCAGATGAGGGACATTAATATTTACTGTATCAATTCAATCTTACTTCAACATTCCTTTACTCTTATTAACCCCGTGAACTGCAGGTACCCTGTTATTGAATACAGTATGTAGCAAAAAAATAGAACATACATGACTTTCTTTTATGCATTTAGCAAATTAACAAATAATCACAATAGCCTCTTCTCAAAATCACAGTCTAGTGTATGATGAAAAATATGCAGTGCCTGACAAAATTCAGGGAATCACAAGTTAAAGGTGAAGAATACTTTGATTTTCCAGAGATCAGAATACATGCTTGGGAAATCTGTTTTATCCTTTAATGTTAGCATGACCTCTGGATTAATACAGGTGTGACTGTCATAGTTCCACATGGGCTCGTGCTCTCCGCCAGTCCACCCAGCAACACCTGGGGCGCAAACCCGGGTCTCCGTGTAACAAGAAGCCAGCCACATGAGCTGAAGGAGACCTCCCCCAGCCCAGGCAGCTGTGGTCCCTGCTACGTGCAGGGAGGGTGATGACGTTACCGTGTCCGAACTAGCTCCGACACAGGGACCTTAATGCTGGATTGTAAGGAATTTGACTGTCACTGCCCTCATTACCTTTCATCAACCAGATCAGGCTGACATTTTGCTCTTTTAGGTAATAGTTCTATTTATAAGAATACTTACTCTGCATTCCGCATCTATACCATCAGTACCCTGCCACCGATTGACATTGATCTGAAACCTAGATAGTGTTATTTGTACCGTAATGTTACACAGAATTAAAAGATGTTGTGTGAGGGAGGAACTGTTAAGAAAACTGAAAATATATAAATAATTTGATGTTTTTCTTAAATATTGAGCCACTGATCATTTACTCTAAATACTGTACCCCATAATTTGGAGTCATCAGTGATCACTTAACTCAGCTCACCTCTGTGACCCTTATACCAGCAGTGAGAGGAAGGGCAGTATGAATGCTTTCCTGTGGTAATGAGAATTTGATTGGGACCTTTATCATTTTTCAAGATACGAGTCCCACAGGAGGAGCTTTCACTGACAACACCCCAGGCACATCGGTGTCACAGTTACATACTGTAGTAGGCCAAGAGTACCCTGACTGGATAAAGCCTGCCCAGTGCTGGTATTGCTGCTTGACATAGCAATGACTCAGACTAACAATGTCTAGAATATTGGGCTTGGTCTCCCTTCAAACAAGTGCCTTTTCTCCATGAGTCACTCAAATATTGTAATTTGTGTTGCATTGTCTGATTCAGAGTGCAAATTTATTTTGTTTGCCCTGGGCTAATTTCTCAGGGAATCTGGTGTTTACTTAAGCAGCAGATGGGAGGAGCAGATGTCTGTCCTTCTCTATCTCAAGCTCGATTGCTCTTAACCCCCGAGTGACTGGTGGCTTGGGATTCCCAATAAGGAGTCATGAAAACAGGGTGCATATTTCCCTTCAGGCTTTCAAACTGTTTCCAAACACAGCCCATTTTATTTCTTCTAACTCGCTCATATTGTTAAATACCACTGGCTTCACTTTATTTAACTGCTCAGTCAATGCAGCGCATCTCTGACTTGTTCATTAATCAGAGGTACAACTTGCTGATTTGTCAGAGTAGGAAACTAAATGATATGCATTAAAGTCAATGTAGCTCTGCACAGCAAATAAAAAGCTCCACTTATTAGGTTGCTGTCAACTTTGATTAAGTATGTATACATTGTGTTAAATAATGCCAGAAAATAGTTGTTTCTAGTTGTTGTGTACAGTTTTACTGACTGACGTGTACTGTATTTATGTTTGAATATTCATTTTGTTTCATGGGCACTTTTTTTACAGTTTTGTTTTTGTGATTTCTAGGGATTCAGTTGGTGATTGCACATTTTTTTTCTTTTCCCCTTGGGAAAGATTAGGTTTTATTCTTCTCTGGTTAACCCTCTCTCTCCCATTTGTGTTTCTGGTCTTGTTTAAGAGCTTGCTTACTGTCTCACAACCCTGAGAAATATCCATTCTTTTTTTTAGATGGCTGAACAAAGACTCAGGTTTTACATTAAAAGGAGCACTAAGTGTAAAAACTACCAAAGTAGAAAAATGACAATAATACACATATGGTACATGAAGCACAACAAATTTTATTAACATTGCCTCAATCTGAAAACGAAGAGTGGAGAAAGTAGTGCTAAGCAACACAGTGTCTCTTTATTTATTCCTTTAGCAGTATATCATGTAGATAAATGCATCACAACACCATGACTATGGCGCAGTACAAGGTCACAATAACATTACAGGAACTGAAGCCAAGTGGGCAGAATAGAAAAGTACAAAAAAAGAGTTAACAAGGAATACGAAATGACATTGCCCAGCTATTCTGAGTACTTGAGCTCTCAATGCATTCGCTTTCACTGCTGTGTTCGAGTAATTTAGAAACCTTATGTGCTTTCAGCAGGTTTTTGCAATTGTGCTGCAATGTGATGGTGAGAAGGGCTGCAGGCATGTCCTTCCTCTTCCCCTTTCTGTTCGTGTTTCTGTCTCGTTGCTGAACAAAGCCCTGCATCTGACTAGCTTTCATAAATGCAACTTTCCATGGTAACCTAATTGGAATCAAAGTACCCAGGATGTAGAAATCATGTGCCTAGCTTCTTACTTCTTTGTATCACCATCTTAAGATAATGCTTTTAACAAGTCTGTGCTCTCAGCCACGGCTGCAGTTTGCAGTTAAGTCCCCTTTTTCCATTAAAGTAATTTAGATAATAAGCCATTAAGGCAAAGTAAAGTAATATCACATATACATTATGGAAATGTTGGAAACAGCAGAAGAAGCTTTACAAACAAAACACTTAAGATATGATTCCTTTGATAGAAAGCATGTTGCTTCTGTTGAAGTCTTTAAACAGCCCCAGTTCTAAATGAGACAGAGATGGACAGGTCCATTAGCCTTCTTGAAGAGGAGTGTGTACACAATTAGCAGTGAAAGGGCTTCTATAGACAGTCCTGATGACTTCTGAGTCCTTTAGAACAGTGTGTGACTTGCCTCTAAAACCAGGGTTTTCAATAGGGGGTAAAGGAAACATCAGAGACTGTCCAGGGGGTACCCAGAAACAAAGATAAGTACTGTATTCAATCTAAATCCAATAGTATACAAAGTCAACACACATTGTCAGCTATGTTTAAGTTGGAAATCCCTATAAAATCAAATTCTAGAAAAGGAGGATCTGAGCTGTTACACATAAGTAGGGTTGGGTTTGTAGATGTGTAATGCCATAATTTGACGTCAGGGAGAACTGACCTATTCCTCATTGCCAGGAAATGTTAAATCTGGTCACTGCCCCTCCCCTAAAAACAACATTTTTTATGACAGAAGATATGTTCTTGTGGACATATCAAAATTCAAGCTTAAGAATGTGAATTTATATTATACCCTTGACTGATCACAAGCTACAACTCCAGCATGTGACTGGATGTAAGAAGATCCATAATGAAGATCCATATTGAAGATCCATTATTATTATTATTATTATTATTATTATTATTATTATTATTATTATTATACCACTGAGAATCCAGTGTTGTATCCTTTGCAAAATTTCTTTTAGCAGTATATTATACAAACAATGCATATTCAAAATCAGGTTGAAATTTGCCTATATGAAATAAAAACCTACACCTTCAGCTTCCCCAAATCTTGGATCAATGAGAAATGCTTCTACAGTATATCCTATATCTGCGATAGTCCAACCAAAATGTCCTGAGCATTTGTGACTGCTGGTGGCCATACTCCCACCCTAAGAGCCTCATGATTTAAAACAAGGGTGACCTTTTGAACAGTAGCAGGAAAAAAACTTTTTTTTCCAATATGGATCCTGTGAAAAAAAAGGAAAGGAAATTAATATTTAAGTAGCTATACTATACTCAGATGTAGCAGTAACATATACCTTTGTTAAAGGACACTGAATCGTTTATGTGCCTTTGATCACCATGGTCAACAAGACCAACATCAGCAATTCATTAATCTGGGAATCAGGACCACAGATTTTAGTCAGCTGGTCCCAGGCTATTACTGACAGAGCTGTTTTATCTAGCCTGAATCTATGCATCTGGTCATACAAAAATTTTAATTAAGCCTACTGTAGAACCAGGGGAGGTAGTGTTGTTTTATAAAACACAGTCAGAACAGTGAAGGACAAAAATGTGGGTTGTAAGCATGCTGCACAGAGTAAAATGCTCATTTGTCTGTTTTAAGGTTGGAAAACATATATAATTTACATTTTAACAGATTTTTAATACATTTCTAGACAAAATCTGTTAAAAAAAGCCTTGACAAAATAATTCTTGTTTGTGAGGAAAAGCCATTGCAATCTTAAAGTATTCCTTAGTTGCTGAAATCATAATTCCCTTTTTAAAACAGTTTGTGAAAAGCAGTAAATCTGTAGAATCAGTACATTTGACAAATGTTACAGTACTGTATATACACTTTTAAAAAAGAAAGAGGAGAGGAGAGGTCAAGATGAAGGACTCTTCTCTCAGGGTACCATTTATGTTTCAATGTGACAAGCAGACAATACTGTGTTCAACACTTACTACACCTGAGACGCAGAACTACAGCCTTTCGGCTAATTTTTTTTCCTGTTTTCAAATGTAACACAAGCGCTCAAATTGTGATTACACTTAATGAATAAGAATGCCACACAGTATTCCTCAAAAACAATTTTGCTACTATAAAATGTTTAACAGTTATATAAAGTAAAACTGAAAGAGCAATACATTAATTAAATGTTTAAAATCTGTTGCAGTTCTTGTCTTGGTAAACACTGACACCCCAAAATGAAACATGCAAGAAATATGTTTTGTGGTATTCAATGTAAATTTTCCTGTGTGACAGGTATACAACGAAGAAGTGAAGAACATAAAGTATTAACACTATACATCACCAATTATCATATAAACCTTTTCCTCAGAATTCTGTAATCAACCAGCACAGAAACCTCTAACACTATTTGGTGTTAATTGGTGTTTATGTGCATCAGTAAATCCTGTATATCCATTTCTGTGTTAACCATTAGCAAAATGTGAAAGCCCTTACTGTCCCAAGTTATATTTGTATATTTTTACAGAATAAAATAAAGTTATGCTATTGCTAAATACCGATATCATGTTGTTAATATTTGATGACATTCTTGAAACAGTATTTGAAGTGAATGCACTGGGAACATAACAATACTGCAAAGCAAATAAGATACATTTATTTACAATAAATCAAATATTGTTTCTTGAAAATCGTTTTAATAACAATTAATGAATTCTGTACTAATAATATTTAAGCATAACACTCAATTTAAATTCATAATTGCTTTAAAAGCATTGCAAAACATCTGATATTTCTGTAGAACTCTGTCTTGAACAGAGCATTGTACCACTTTCTGCTCAAGGTTTGTTTTTTAAGCAATTATGTACAGTTGGGGAAGTTGTACAATTTTATGTGTGCTCAGTATCATGGAAAAAATGTTATTGCTTTCTCAAGACTTTCTTTAGGGTACTGTAAGTGCCTCTAATACATTTCGAAACACTGAATATATATTTTTATTTCACTAGGTAGGACCACTGAGAAAAAATGAGAATTTGCTGTCAAATCTTGGAACTCATTCATACAGCAGGGCATTTACTGCATTGAAGTACCTTGCTTAGTGGTAACAACAGCAGTATCCCACCTAAGATTTCACCAACAATCCACATGTGCAGTTACTGTCTCATGTCTCATAAGAAGTCAATGGAGGAAATATACTAATTGCATTACACATTAAGAGCCCTAATGCATTTTCCCCAACTAAATTCAGTCTCCTCAGAGACTAAGCATGACTTCATTTAACTACAGCTCCACTGCAGCACAGGTCAGACACTGAGCTCCAGCCCTTTTACATCTCTAGCCATGCAACTCAAAGACTCCAATCCTATGCCCAAAGACTGACATTGAAGGATCTGAACACATTTAGCATACTAAGGAAGCTAAGTCACTGTTCTGTATACACTACTACCTTATACATAATAAGTCTTGTTCTTTCCTCATCCTTTGTGTTTTATCACTTTAATGCTGAAGTGAAATTAAGAGAACCTCGCACTGTGGCTACTTCACATTTAGTTCAGTCACACCGGTAAAGTAAAAAGGATTGTGCTTTATTTGCATTGAAACTGCCACTGCATTTGGTTTGAATGACTCTCAGTCAACATGATTGCTAGTCCTGGGCGTAATAACATCAAGAAATTATTCTCTATTGCTCTTAATAAAAGGAAACCTATATTTACATTTAACTTTGCATTTTAATAGAAAACATTAGCAATTGAAAGATATGTTCACAAACACACAGAAGAGGAATATATAATCCTTGGCCTCCAAGTTCCTGCTGACAGGAATGCCTTTGAGCCAGGAACCTTACTCAGGGGACCTTTTCATGGTGAATTCCCACTTGACCCTGCCTTTTATTTTGTATTTCAATTCCAGGCTGGCAGGGAAATATGAAGGCTATGTAAAATGTAACAGTAACTACTTGTGGCAGCAAATAGCTACTTACAGTACTTAAACATCAAAACCTACATGGTTTTGCTGGGATGAGGAGAGTTTTCAATAGAATTCCCTGCTTCAGAGGATGTCAATCTTCACTTTAATAAACAAAACAAGCATGTCTTCAAAATAAACAAGGAAATAATAATCCTGTGAGATACAGTAAGTGCAACAAAATGTAATGTGGCCAGTTTAAATGCCAAGTAAAATTATTTAACACAAAAGGGATTCTGCCCTGTCCACACAGCAATCCAATGTGAATAAGAGAACCCAGCTGTTGATCACTGAAGTGTTTACTGTGACTTACTGTAAGTGTGTACATTTCTGGTTCTGCCTGAGGTAATGCTATGTGGAAAGCAAGTGAATTAGATGACTGTTGAGAAAAAAAATAAAAATGTTGACAAATTAGTTTTCAACAGAAAAATAAATTCTAGGATGTCTTATGCCTTAAAGACAAATGCAATATTTACCTACTGTATATGGACTGCCCAGGGCCAGTCAGTGATTTCCCTGATGGTCCCCCTTGTGTTTTTCTATGCATGTTGTGAAGGACTCTCTGAATGGTGCCCAGATCATTTTTCAAGTAGAAGAAAAAAAGAATTGCTAAACTAGACAGATAGCCAGATCAAAAACCCATGACATGGTTGTGAGGCCAGTGAGCACATGTGGGCGAAGAGTGTGGTGAGTGTACAATAATTAACAAGTGTCTGTGGTTCAAGCAAATAATGCAAATTAAAAGAGAGGGTCACCTGTCATTCAGTGCCGACTAGACATACCACTGTATCTGGCACAGCTGCTCATCTGCAGCATTCTAGAAAAACCACTCAACAAACAACTTAAGGGAGCAACAACGCAGTTAAAACCACAACTTCTGAATTGTTAAAAACACAACTTCAGTTTCTTCATAATAAGGACAGGTTTTTTTATCTACTCTATAGGAGCTTCAACTGGTACAACCTCTTTATAACCAGGGTTTGTAAGGTCATATTGCCATTTCAATTTCATATAGTGTTTCTTCAGAATTACGCATAGAAAAAATAAATTATGTTGTTATTAATATTATTATTAAAAATAAAATTATTTAATTCAACAGCACCATTGTGGTGTGGGCCACAAAAACAATTAAATCCTGTGTTAAGTGAACTTACAATAATGGTTCTGTCTTAAAATACAAGTCATAGAGAATTTCATATTCTCACTTTGTTTCTATACTTTCCTTAGTTATTTAGTTGTGTGTCCAGTCTCCAGTCTTATTATTGGAAATGTTTAAATAAGTGTATTTTACATTTTTCTGAGGGTGAATGCAGAGAAACAGTCCATGGACCTAAACCAAATGAGAGTGGTACAGTGCTCAGTCCCGTTTTCACAGGAAGAATAATACATTGCCTTGTTTTTCTCCTCAAGTCTTTTCAGGAGCTATTTTTTTCTGGAAAGCAGCAACAATGCAAGCAGCATCGGTCTCAGCTTTTTGCACTGGACAGAAATTAAAGAATATTGCAAGTAGCAAGATGCCAAGTGAAAAAAAAATGTAATTATCTTGGTAGATGTGAACTCTTTGTTCAAACACACAATAGAACCTTAATATAAATGTTTCTATAAAGGCCGATTAAGGCAGAAACAATGCTGTGGTTCATAGATGTTCACACTGTCACATTAGGTGAAGTGTTAAGTATTCAAAAGTCATGCACTTTAATAAGTGTTCACAACACATTTTAAATCTTCATATGCATGCACAATATGCATTAATTGTAAGCAAATGTCAGCTTTCTCATTTCTAACTGAGTTGTGGTTTTCACACAGTACCTTGCTGAATTTATTTCTTAAAGCAACAGATTTATGTGCCTTTGTAACCTAAAATTATGAGTTTAATATCTAAGCCCAATTGTGTACTACTTAAGCCAATTAAAACAGGTTCTCTACACAAAAAATGTGCAGAAGATGGATTATTCTGTAGTTGGTCATTTAACCATTTTTATTGAAAGTACTGTAACTAATAAAAAATCCAGCTTCAAAACTAGAGAACATTTAGATTTTAGTGATCATTTAATAAACACTCTGAGAGCTGCTTCCAAAGGTGGCCTGCTTGTTTACTCTTCCTTTGTGACACCAGCAGCTTCAACTGAAGACAAGTGGAGTATTTGTTTTTGTTCTAAAAAGAGATTTAGAAATGGTGTATAATACTGGTTGAATTTTAAACAGCATTGAGGTTTCAGTTTATAACGTAACACAAAAGGCTGGCTCTCATCTCCTTTCCATCCCAGAAAATTATTTTCTAGACTATCCCATTTTACCAAGGATTATCAACATTCTTTTGCTTGGACCTGTTTTGTTTTCTGTGACCAAAGACAATCTTGCTGAGTGCACTCACACGTTGGTGCAGTTGGTAGATGGCGGAGTGTCCACTTTGCTTCGAATCTCCTTGACGTCATTCAAAGGGGATTCACCTGTAATCTGGCACTTAAAGACCTGCTTGTAGGCCTTCCTGAAGTTTTCTGAGAGGAAGGCATATATAATGGGATTCACAGAGGAATTACTGTAGGCGAGACAGTGAGCAGCTACTCGGAACACAAATGAGGCCTGGTTGAGGGGAAATGATCCAAACTCAACCCAAAGGTAGACCACATGATGGGGTAACCAGGAGATGCAGAACACGACCACTACCACCAGGACCGTCTGTGCTGTCTGTGGAGGACAGGAAGAGAATGAGGTCAAATTTACATTAGCCTTCATCAAAATTCAGGTTATAAAGAGAGAAAATAAATAACTAACTTCTTGAGCTTGGTTCCTCTGGTTAACATATTGCTTGCAGAAGAGAAGCATTATTTTAAAAGTATTTCCAATCAAATAATATATTGTCTCAAAACAGGTGTTGTGTTTAGCTCTTCATAAATAACAGAGTTTGTGCCCAGGTACAAGAAAGTGTTGGTAATTTGGTAACAGTTTGGAGAGACAGATTTTACATTTTTTGCATTTCTATTTTGAAAACAAAGTTTCGCGATGTCCCTGTGGCAGATTGATCGTATGCAAGCTGCCCAGTGAAGGTGCACGTACAGTATAGATTCAAATACATTTCAGTCTGCAGGGAGACTAATTGTTTGAATAACCAGCTTGAGCTTTGAAAAATTAGGTTTCTCATTGGCCAGTCAGTCAATCTGTTGGCAGCCTCAGATGAAAATCAGTTCTGAAAGGCATGGTAGAAAAACACTTTATCATTTATCATATCATTTATTAGATTTGAGTTAAGTAAAAGCTTTGAGACTTGAGCTCCAGTCTTCGGTTTCAATACATAATACTCTTATTCCTGATGTGCTTTAGTTAAAGACAAAAGGTTTACTCCTTTTGTCTTTGAACAGTACGACAAAGTTCAGTACAAGGCTAAAATGACTTATCCCTCCATTATCAGAAAGTTGATCATATTTCTAGCGAGGCTAATGACAACCCAGAACTCATCCTGGATGTACAGGAGCTAGGATGGACTACATCCTGGATAGGAGGCCAATCCACTGTAGACCAAAATTAAGAGACACTAAAAAAAAAACTAGTCAGCAGTGTTTGGAACATGGAAGTAAACCACTGTGCCCAGAGGAAAGTCAAACAAACATGGGGAAAACTTCCTGGTATTCCATTTAAATAAAGAAATACACCAATAAAAAATGAAAACAGATTGTTAGTTACATCTTTTTGTCTACTAAGTCTGTATTGTTTTCAGTTGTTTTTTTTTTTAAACAAGCAGTGTTATACTGTATATGCATTAAATGGAAAAAAATATTTCATTTTTCAACATTTTCCTATCTCCCAGTTTTCTTTACTGGCATCCCAGGTGATACACTCTTATTCAGAATCCTAAATAAGTACTTATTTAAAGGACTTGTCATGTCGATTTTTTGACTCACTTCTTCAGTAATGTTTAGCGTTTAACCAAGAAAAATCTGCACTACCACTACTGTAGTTCTTTGCATGATTTCCTGTTTTGTAATAGCAATTATATGTACAGTATGTATGTATTGCTGAATAGCTTTAGTCCTATGCATCAATTCATACATCTTTATAGACTAAGTAATATTCTTAAGGAGCCTATTGCACTAGAAGATAATTTCAATAATATGTTACATTTGATATCCCACCACATATTAAATCTCTCATATACAATGACAAATGACATGTAACAAAAACCAAGACATCATACAATGGTAAATAAAAAAGCTTCCCATGCAAAGTGGAACCCATACATTTATAAGTACAGTGCAACAAATTTAAGACCTAATTGTATGTCAGTACTTTTTTTCAAAAAGTTCACAAACATGCACTGTTTGGTGTTCTGGTGACTGTGCAGGGACACATCAGTAAAGTAGTGTGATAGGATCCAGCTGCATGGTGGTATTAATGTAGATAACTATAAATAGCCCCTGAAGTTAGGCCTTGAGCAACACTTTTCCAATATTTCTTGGTCTCAATGCCAAAGAAAAAGATAAGAGGTAATGCACAGCATAGCTCAGCCACAATTATCATGCATGATTAATGCTGTCGTAACAATGCACTGCACAAACTAAAACACATACTGGGCTTTAGATACAGATTTCCTCATTTTAAGGATTATTACCTAAAACAGTAGCTCACTGTTTTGTGTCACTATCATTATATGAATTTGAAGGACATTGCCTTTTAATGATAAAATAGAGGTCCTTATGCATCTCTTTTTACAGAAATGCAGGCAATGAAAATAACGGATCTGAAATTGTCATGCTCTTAATCTTAAACCCCTCCTCTTAAGGACGCTCCAGCCCTTCCTGGTTTTATTCTTGATCCCCTGCACCTGCCTCTGGTTCCTGCCCTTGTCCTATAAAAGCCAGGCGTTCCTGCCAATCTGTGCTCAGCTTTCGAAGATGGACGCCCAGAAGCCTGCCTACCTGCGAGTCCAGGAGCGACTCGATGGCACTGGTTTCATCACGGCGTCCTGACCTTCTGAGTCCAGGATTAGGGAGCGTCTGGTCCCGCGACCCCCCTTTTATTCCCCCGTCCCTCCGCCGGACCCCACTCCGGCTTTTAACTTTGTTCGTATTCATCAGGAAGGATCACCTGGTGTTGGGCTACTTCTACTCATGGATTTGCCTCGGACTCCCTTGGACTGTTTGCCTCGGCCACACCTTCCCAAACACCAGCACACAGTGGACACGCCCCCTGTTTTCCTTCTAGCCCCTTTCCATGCTTTTTTCCCCGTGTTTTCCTCACTCCTCCCTGGATTGTGTCGTCTGCAGAAATACTACAGTCTCCTCACATTTTAATCCTACCCAAGCCTCTAACTGAACTAATTATAAGCTTAATTGGACTGATTTAACACTTAACAAAAGACCTCAGCTGTTGATGTTTTAAAGATGCAATGTATACACATTGCAGTGGTTACAGTAGGAACTATTTTCCTTCCTGACTAACTGGAACACTGTCTACAATGGTCATTTTAGGTTCAGAGAACAGCCGTAGAGATAAGTTTAAACCACAACTAAATGTATACTGTCCTTATGAAGGTTATGCAACGTTAAATTAATTACTAGATATATATGCTACAGTATATCTCTTCTATACCTACCTGCTAAATTGAAAACCTTGAACAATGTACTGTAGCTGTGTACCTACAGCAGGTTAGAGGCATCCAGAGTGGAGGTCCCCCTCTAAATCCTCATTTTGTAAAGAATTTACCGCTGTAGCAGGTCAAGGGTTTAAGCAGTACTGTAATTCTACTAAATGAAAACATGAGTACCCTCAGCTTGCCAGGAACAAAATAACTCATCTCTCTACGTCAGACATACCTCACTAAAATGCTCAAAATCTCATGTGTGTTTCATGTTTGCATAAACTGAAGATGAAGAATGACCTGTAAGATGTGTTAGATCTTGCCTGCACAGGCTCAGGTTTGAAAGAGCCACTTCTACAAGACCTTAATAGATATATGCTATTACAGCTTTATAGATTTGACATTAAACATTTGTCTTTGGTTGAGGGATTATTTATAGGTGCTGAAGGCAGAGTGCAGGCCCTACATAGCAATTGTAATAGCTTTCATTCCAAAACATAGAAAGCTACATTATTTTGATGTGAGCATATGCAGGGGACTTCATCTGACTGATGCGCATGGGATTGTGGGAAATGATTTACTACTTTACTTGTCTTACATTTAGCAACCTGGTGATCTCCAACACAAAGACAGAGGCTTTAGCCAGGAAGGTTGCACTTTGTGGATGTCAGTGACCAACTTAAACCTCCCTTTGTTATACTGCTGATTTTCTTCCTCTTTCACATGCTTGTTTTATGGCCATTGTGCCCTGCATGATCTTTCCCTGCATGTGTCCTGTACCTTCCGGTGGTAGGTCATTTTAACATATTTAAAATATTCAGTATTTATTGCTTAACATAAGAAGCCGCACTTCACCATCAGTTGTGTTGACCATAATACCATGATTGACGTGATATGATATGTGACAGAGTGGTGAGTTTGTTTGTTTTTTTGTATGTAATTTTGCATCCTTGTGGTCATTTATGGTTAAGTGAAAAGGTGTGGATTTCACACACCTGAAAAGAAGGCTATGTTTTTTAATGCATTTTGTATTCCACACTTGCATTAAAAAAGATTGACACCACTTTACCTGTTAATTCAGTTTTTTTTTCCTTTAAAAGCCCAACTGTTTTCAGATTATTGAAGAACAGTCAATGAGTTACATTTCAGCAGATGCCTTTGTCAAGAACTCTGCAAAATGAACAATACATTTGTTGTCTATGTGCCTTCCATGGCTTTTAACACAACATGAAATATTTTCTAATTTGTCAAATTTAACATTCCATACATTCTTTTTCTCAGTGCAAAAAACACTGCAGTGCAGTGTTATGCTTTACTGTCCTTGGCAATCCTGTTGCAAGTCATGATGTGAGTTTGAATGTGAGTCATTGGCTACACAATCTTACTGATTTTTAATCTGCTTTCCCAAGCACACTTACTGTATGCTACAAACCACTCAGAAGTATTTGAATTTCATACACAAATTAGTTAACACTACTTCAAATGCAGGTGAATGTTAATATACCTGAAAAAAACTTAAATAACTGCACAACTTATGTATGGTATACTGTATTTACTGCTCACAATATGGTGCTTCAAAAATACAATTCATTTAATTAATTATTAAAAGGATCGAAGAACAGGTAGTTAGGTCAATATTAACTCTGTGTTTTTAAAGTGTTCAGAGTATAATATGCACTTACCTGAAACTGAGGATGTTAAATATAAAAATCACTTACAGGTTAGTGATCACCCACATCAGAAAAGACCATTGTTAAAAACATTAGCTTTTTGAAGATACCTACTGTATTTCTTCTGGGGACAAACTACCTGATCAATTACTTCTAAACAACAGCTGCAAATATCAAACAAGAAACAGGCAAGGCAGAAAATTTAATTAAAACTATAGAGATCAGCCTGCCTTGGAGATGTTTAAAGGCTCCTGCAGTGTCAGAGATTTGGGTAGGCTTACTATATTCATGTTACACTCAGTGAGATGCCTAGAGCAGTCTTGTCTCAATAGCCTGCTCAGCAACATCAGTTTTGGAAATAACAGCTGGCAATCTACCTACGGTTCACATGGGCAGCTCCAGTTCTTAAGGTGATCAAGACCATCTTGTTTACCTTCAAACTATAATTTGAATTCCATAAATCACCTCATTACTTAACTCGCCATATCTTCTCTAATTCACTATGTGGGCTAAAAAGAAACTTAAAATGGTTTAAAAAATAAAAATGTTTTAGTTCTGTGAGTTGAACAGAAATTGCAGTGCTAAACATAGCAGCACAAGATAAACTCTGGAAGGCACACATGAAGAAAAGTAAATTACAGTGTAAAGGAAAATTGTTGCATAAGTGTGATATTTACCAAACAAATCCATCAGGCGAAACATTCATTCTGGCATCTCAGATATATTCTTTGTAAGAAACATGAAAAGATGCATTTGTGTTGCCTAGGGTCAATCAAAACCACAACTCTCAAATGAACCTGCAGTAGGTCTCACAGTTATTACCATGACATTGTTATTTTCTACCATTTGACCATTTGGATTGCTCTGTTTTGAATAATATCAGCAAAGAAGAGCCAGAAGTGTAATGGGTACTTGGAAAATTAAATCTTTAAATAGTTTATAATTAAACGTTACTTATAAACAATCAACCTACTGACTTGAAAATCAACACTGTTAGTGTCAATCTTCAAAAAGGGGGAAGGAACTCACGCAGGACATTAAAATCAATAAGTCACTCTCTTATTATATGTAATGATGTGAAAACAATAATTAAAGTTAAATTAAAAGAATACAGACAGTCCTCAATTTATGTAAGAGTTAGGCTCCCAGAACTGCAGAAATATTTGAGTTTATTAAATTAAATCCCCACTTTCTGGACGTCAATCACGTCCACCTTCTCCTTGACTCATTGATTGCTCACCCACCTATACGGTGAATAAGATCTTGGGCAACCCATGGCGTAGAGGCTCCCGCCAATTTCTGATAGACTGGGAAGGATACGGTCCAGAAGAACATTAGTGGGTTTCAGAGGCTGACATCTTGGACCAAAACCTCATTGAAGACTTTTTTCACACCAATGTAAGTTTGACTAGTAGGGCGTCAGGAGCTGCCACTGAGTGGGGGGAACGGGGGGGTACTGTTATGCATTCTGCCTCTGACCAGTCTCGCATTCCCATGAGCTCTTTGTTTAACAGATGCTCACGCCACAACTAATTTACCTATCACTGTTCACTCTCATCACTATTTCAATTCTCCATTTTTTCTCTCTATTGTGGATTCTACTCGAGCTCCCTAGGGCATGTTATTTTCTCTTGCTTGTCCTCCCGTTTACGATTTAGTCTTGCGATTCGGATTGTTACTCTCCTGCTGTCTCTACCGTTATCAGACCTGCCTGTTTCCTTGATTACGTCTTGCGTCCTGGTGATTTTTGGATTGGAATTCTCTATCTCTCTCCTGAGTCCAGCACAGGATCCATACTCCCTTTCCTGCTCCCTGTTACACCCACCAAGCAGAGGATGACATCTTTTGCAATAGACTCAAAGACAGATGCATAAACTGGGATTCAGAAAAGTCAGATCTTGCTTCCCTAATCTGTTAGACTTCTTTGATAAAGCTATAGCTGTAATGAATACAATATGATATACTGTATATGATATATTAAGACTCCCTCCATGCATGGGACGCAGACAGACAGCAAAAAATAAACTATAATGTACTGTAAATGATAGGACAAACTGAGCTTGAGAAACAACCAATGAAACAGACTAAGGCATTTATGTAAACACCATTTTCTTCTTCTATACAACATATAAAACCAATAAACTAGTCAAACAAAATGTAGCGATAAGTTATGTAAAAAATATAAAACACATTAGCAAGACCCCATTTAGAATATTTGTTTTGGTCATTGTCACGATTGTAATCCCTCCTCTTAAGGGTGCTCTGGCTCTTTCACATATGCCTTCAAGCCACGGGCGTAGGGCGACTTGGTGGTAGGCCAGCCTCCGGGCGTCTGTCTTCCAATGCAGAGCCCAGAACAGAGTGAGCGTCTGGCTTATGTGTATCCCTGACAAGATGTTTCCACTGAATACTGAGCCTACAAGTCTAAATACTTATGCTTAAGTTAAGTTTCTATCTAGCAATGTTTTTGTCCATGGGAAGTGCAACACTCATCCAAACAATGCTATCTCTTCTGACAGTCATTGTGGAACTTGCACCCCTTCAAAAGATGATCGACTGAAATGGTGTACTTATTGTTCACTAGTCCTGTGCAAGACAGATGTTTATAATATAAACATATAATATTCTGACTACATGCAGCAACATAGCAATCCCTTCTTCAGGTCACAGGTTCTCACTCTGCAGCCAGTAGACTGTATACAAGCCATCCAATCCAGCTGTGAAAGTGCAAGTTGCTTCACACCGTCCGGCACCAAAAACCCCCACCTTAAAAGATTTGGGAGATCGAAAAGAAATATACCGCCTCTGACCATTGTCCCATTGTAGGGACAAAGGGTTGTCCTAGAATTAAGTGTGAATAAATATTTCTAATAATCTTTGTGGTGCCTTGACAAGATAGATTGAGCCTCTATCTAAATGCAGAGGAATATGGTAGGAGGCCATTTTAATATGAGATATTGTAAAGGTATATATAATGGTATATAGTGCAGAAGGGCTCTATGAGCTTTGCAGTCTGTTTTGTTCCCAAGACCACAATTTCAAGGTCACTGTTCATCCCCCAAAAAGGAAGGTCCACCAATGAGGGTAACAGAACGATACCTGCTAGCTTCTTACCCAATCATTAACTGTGACGTCGCACATTAAAAGCTGTCACCCAACTCATTTTCTTTGGTTAACTCACTGCCTCCTTTTCTCTCTCCAACTAAACCGGCAATCTGACTTTTCCAACCTTGTGACTACAAGGACTCAGAGTCAGGACTGAAATGTTTCTCCATAATGCCAGGCGAAGAGAGTGTCAGTGAAGTACAGATTCTGTACAAGACATTTCCTTTGAAACAGAAGAAGAAGGAATGGGACTCTTTCTTTCTGACGACATTCTGAATATTGTGAATATTCCAAACCAAACTATAGCTTGGTATAACTATAGACTAACCGAGTTCTCCTCACTGGCTACCTTGCAGTGCAAAGAACACAAAGTCTGTACAGTGTTTTAAAGACTGAAGTTCAATGAGAGCTGCCCAGCAATGCCAGTCAAAGCACTTTCTGTTCCTCTCCATCTGCAACCGGGACACTCCCAGACTAAACCCAAGCTCCATCTTACCAGCAGGAAATCTATCAAGGATCTGTGATCAATGGATCTTTGGGTATAAAACTTCTTTATTTATATTTTAATTCTCAAGAATAGAACTATTACTCCAAACATGTTTGATGTTTATTTCACAATAGTAAATGCATATTTTTGTAATCCCTGACTTAATGATCAACCTTTTGTATCATAGCAGATAATTTAATAGATTTCATATGTTTATTGTTTGTTATGCATGTTGTGGTGTTAAATAAATTAATTGTGTATTATACAAGTATATTTACAGTACAATGTGTGTAATACTGTGAATTATTATGTTTGACTAATTCCCAAAAGTTATCAAGTACTCTCAATTTACCATGACAATTTCCAACTGTTACAGCAAATTAAATTCCCATATCACCTGCATCATGTTATGCAATTTAATATGCTAATTTCCTTTTTTAACAAAAGTAAAACTAAAGCATGACACTAATATCACACATGGGGAAAACATGTTTTCTGCAAGCAAGAAATACAATGATAACTTGTTATACAACCACTAATTTCCCAAATAAATATTGCATAAAAATAATATCATTAGTTTGGAAAGGAGCTTTCTGTGAACTAGAAGCTACAGTGCCTTGATATGCTACCTCCAAAAACCGAGAAATTGTATAATTGTCTAGTTTACCAAAATGACTTTGCCTATGTTATGAATATCAGCATCTTTGCAAGACTGCACATACTATTTCTAGGACAGGTTTGGTCTTCCCAATATGGAAGGGCTCTGTCCTACTAACGGGACCAATGCAAAATGCTCATAACCCTCACTGGTCATGGCTTGTAATTTCAGTACATCAAAAAAGGATTAAACCTGTTGGAAAAAACTGAGAGAAACGTCATTGTTTTAAATGTAAAGATGGCTGTTTGCAGGAAAAAGTGAATGTTTTTAGTCAGATGCAGAAAAATCAACCCAAAAGCACACAAAATGGCAAAAGGAGGACATACCTACTGTAAAGCCAGATTCTTATGTAGGTAGTAGGTACAGTAGTATAAGAATGTGTCTTAGATCATTTTTTCACTATGTAGCGGCAAGGCTTATTAATAAGGCAGAATTAAGTGTTTCTGAGCTTTTCCAAATGAGGCCCCATTTCTCTGTTCATCTCTGTGGTGCAGCCACAGAGAAACTATTCATGCAGGCTGATTTAAGGTTCCTTTGATAAGGACAGCTCCCAAAGGGGGATGCACTTAGCTAAGCCTGGCTATCATGATCAATGGTCATCCATTGGCGCCTATCTGTCTAGGGAGTGCCAGATGGACATCTGGACTGCATTCCTAAGTGTCAGGAGTAAGTGACTCATATCTCACCTTGATCAACCAATCAGGGACTGGTAGGGCCGAGTAACCCACGTGGGACTCTGATGCCCATGGAACTGTCAGCCAATCAACGAGCTGAAGTTCCTCCAGGTAAAAACAGGCAACACAAAGATTCAGTGAGGATTCAGTAAGATTCAGAATTCTGTGGACAATTCTAAAGGGAATTCAAAGGAGAATTCCAGGGCAGGACGGCCCAGGAACAGAAGGCTCCCAAGGGCAGGACATTCTCGCAGCGCGCCTCCTGACCATCCTGAGACTCAGCCCGGACAACCACGGAACGGCCAGTGTGTCCGAGTGCCAGAACTTTCCTTTGTTCTAAGAGTCTAGATAGGAGGTTTCCAGAGAGTAACCAGAGGATCCACCCGAGGTTAGCACCAGCAGCAGGCCTCGTGAACAGGTCAGAACTGTGGACAGCTGAATCACTATTCAGAACTAGCGCTTCATCAGGAACGAACCGGTCCTCTTCCTGACTTGCTGGGACCCACAGTCAACTTTTCTCCTGTGCACAAACTTTGCTAGTTAAAGCCAACACTAACTAGCCGGCCAGTGAGCATCAGCAGCGCACCGTCGCAAGCCGCACAGCACAGCCTGGCACCGAGCCAGAGAGCGCGGATTGGACAGCAACAGCCTGCAACTGTTTCTTTGTGCCCGCAGGAGATCTGAATCCCCAGAGATTGGATGAGTATTCAACTTCAATGCATTACAGCTCGAGAATTCAATTGTTATCCCAACCAGTTGATATCAATTTAATTCCTAAGAGTTATTTACTTGTTTTGAGTATCTAATGTAGAAGTTATAACCAAGTTCATTTATGAAACAGTCTAAATGAATGATATACTGAACATATGTCCTCTGGATATGTTTAACACTTTGTAAAAGACTGAATATATATCTTTTGTATTCTGATAACCCTCTCGATAAGATCTGTTAGGTTTATATGCATATTCTATGTATTAATAAATGTATCCTTGTGTATTAGTACCTGTGTGTGTACGTTGTTTGAGTTATGTCGCATGGTTGGATTCTAAAGCCATCAAAAGAATCAATTTTGTGATTTACTGCTACAATTAATAATTGTCTCAGTAAATGCCCAAACCCTACAGAACTGGTGCCTTCAGAGAGCCACTACATTACATTTTGGCTATGGCAACGTTACATATTTGGGGTCCCTGAGTGGCTATGATTACATATTTGGCGTCCCTGAACAGCCGGTTTTCTTACAACTACATCCATATTTGCTGAATAATTTTTCAACTCATTTGGTGTAAGATTTTCAAAGAATACATCTTTAGAATCTGAAGACAGGCATAATTGTACTGATTAAAAATGTATTCCTTGTTAATCAGAGGTACTGTATCAGACCAAGGTTTTAAAAGAAGAGCAAATCAGATTTTCAAGTTAAGGCAAGGCAGCTGGACTTTGACATACTGTACATATTGAAATAAAGTATGAATGACCTCTTAAATAACTTTTTTTTCCTTGTAGTTATAACAATGCAATTAAGGCACAATTTAAATGTGTTAAAAATAAATGTTTTCTCAATTGGCCCTGGCAGCATGTCTCACACTGTTAGTTTTACACTTTATTTTAATAAAGCAGGAAAGTCTCCTTCTTTCAAGGCTCTTTGTATTGATTAAACACTTATTTGAACAGCCTGTTCTCATGCCAGGCTGCTGAAAAGTGATGTTTACTCACTTGGTTAATCTGTTTTATCTGTACATACATTTTGAAAATGATTGCCTTCCAGAACTTTCCATATAGTAAACTGTGGTATTATAGCTATTAGCAATTTTACAAAGATGTGCGTTCATCCAACTGTAAGAATAAATTCAGCACAACACAAAGAGCCACGACTGACCTGTATGACACAAGTACCAGTGAGGTGCTGGACAATTGAAAAGAATCTAGAAAACTTAAGGCTTTTTTTTTACTTTCTCTGAAAGAATGGTAAAGTTGTAGACTAGAATCATAGGTGGGGCACTACTTGGACGGTACTTCACTCAGATTGCTTCAGAAAAATACCCAGCTAAATAAATGGGTACATACAGTATACTGCATACAGTAAGTAGAATGCTCTAATTTAACAAGTACTTTCTTATAAAGTTACATTTTATTTTCATTTCACACAAAGCAATAAAGTAACTGGCATTTTTTGTTTTTATAAACATCAGAAGGCCTCTTCCACTAATATACTTTCCCTTCAGCAGCATTTCATTATGGGGGAGGAACATTAAAAAACTTCTATACTTTGGGATACAATCATTTTATTAGATAAAACTTTATTTTGAAGCATTCTTTGCATCTTTTAATCACTATTATTAATTAGATTTCATACTGTATAATACAGACAAAATGTTTTTGTTTATGTTTTTTTAATGGCAATTGTGGATTCAAGCTCCCAATGCTTTTTATCCACAACAATCAAATCTGTTACCTAGGCAACTAATTGAAGCTTGTCTGCTTTAAGCCCAAGCCTACCTGTATCATTGTATGTATTTAGACATGTTTATTTGTGCACTATTTTTTCTCTACAGAGAAATCAAAACTAGGGTTAATTAGTGCAATTAACCTTCTCTAATAAGAACTTAATTTAATAAGAAAAGGATGAGTAATCTGAAACCAATAAACCATAATGTCAACACTAAAGACAACTGCTTCAGGTTGGCACAGAGTAAAACTAAAACTTAAATCTCCAACGCAAAATGAAGCTGTAAGTAAAACAATAAACGAGAGTCAATTTTGTAAAATCACCAAAGACTGATGCAATGACTAAAATCCAAGGTGTGATTCAAAAGCATATAAATGGGTAAAAGGCGTGGAGGAGATCCACAAAATAAATCGAGTCACTGTCTTTGTCAGTGTGTCTATTTCAGACTCACTTTATCAACTTCAGTCTATTTCCTCTTATATTACAGATGCATGGACCATTTAAACTATAACTGCATGTAGTAAGAGTGCAATGGTTTCCATTACTTACTGTTAGGAAATAAAGCTGACAAATGAACTGGCTTTTAAAATTGCCTTCCATTACTGGGTCATTCAAATCTTGCTCATATTTTGTACACATTATGCGCAAAAGCAGAACGCTTACCTTCTTCTTGGACGCCTCCGACTTTTTGGACATGTTTCTTAGCTTTTTGTGCAGGTGATTCAAAACCTGCAAAAACATTTTAATACATTATTAAAAAGACAGCATGACATAAGAAAGAAGAGAGAATAATGGTAACGGTGAAGAATTAAAACTTCTATTAATTAACGTTTTCCTACTCTTTTCTGTTTTGGGTCGGTCTATCTTACAGTACATCTGCATTCATTAGAGGTTATTTACTGTAAGTCCGCGATATTTACAGATATTTTATGACGGCAAAGTTGTAGGCTACTGTATTCAGTACAGTATTGCGTATTAGATTTCACACAAATTCGTACTTACTAAAGAATATAATACGTTCAAAATTTTGACTGGATAACAAAATAATGAAAAAAAGTTTAATATTAAAGCATACTCGAATAGAATACCTAGCTTATTTCACGAAACGAAGGGAGGTGAGATCACCTCCTCTTATCGGGAGTTTAGTTTTTGTTAATGTTTTTGTCAACTACAGTATATTATATTACATACAGTATATGGTAGGTTCTAAGGTGAATGAATTGCCTAAAATGGATTTAAATTCGTTGCATAACTTACAGATATGTCATCTCAAATGACGAGATATCTGTAAGGTGACAAATGATCATCTCAAATTATAACTTCAGAAATGGAAAAATGAACTGTATCTGTGATCATCAACTAAAGAAGCTACAGATGGACAGGCGTTAAATAATGAGGAGCGCCCTGCGTGAAAGAAATCCTTTGGACCCACCTTTGCGTAACAGAAGGAAATTAAGAGAAGAGGCAGTAGATACCCAAAAACAAAGGTGCACACCACGTAAATCTTCTTTTGCTTGTGGTCCGGCCACACTTCCCAACAAAACGTACTGTTCCCCCCTCTTTCAACGATGTTCTGGTGGTGGGCTACCGGCGCGGCCATGGCGAGAGACAGGATCCAAATCGCAATCACCCCTATCAGAGCGTGCCTTGCCACTCGAATGGAGGAGGACTTTCTGGAGTGCACGATGGCAATGTAGCGGTCCACAGACATGGCAGAGAGGGTAAAGATGCTGACGAGCATGGAAACGGTAAAGAAGTAGTGAATGAACTTGCAGATGAAAGCTCCCAAGACCCATGTTGGTAACATGTAGACTGTGGACTGGAAAGGGATACAAAACAGGAGATAGGAGAGGTCGGCTATACTGAGGTTTAGGATGAAGATGTTAGTGGTGCTGCGAGGTTTGCCCGGCTTGCTGCGAGCCAGCACCGTTATCACCATAGAGTTGCCCAGCACTCCCAGTGTAAAAATGAGTCCGAAGATCAGAAGCGTAATGAAGTTGTCAATGCCGATACCGAACAAAAGTTTCGGTGGAGCCTCCCGAGCGTCAGTTCTGTTGAAAAAGCTCGCTCTTTCACTTTGGTTATGAAAAACAGCCGCGTCCATCACTTCAGAAAAAAAAAGCTTTCGCTTTTGAAACGTGAACAAATGGACAGAACCTGAAATATCTGAATTTTAAAATACATTCATGTTTGAGAAGTTTTATAAATGTGTTTTGTAACCGAAGAACGGAATGGAATGAGTCGACAAATCTACAAGTAAAGTCCGCTATTAAGGTAATTAAATGATGCAGTTTTTCCAGCTTAATTTGAAACAGTAAAGGTACATTTTCATTAGCTGCATCGTGGTCTTTAGTTTTAGACTGTACTATTGGAAGCGTTAACGCATTTAGTGCGTACTTCTCCGGAATTTACAATAAACCAAATGTTTAAAGTTTCAATGCGCAAATATTTGCATCCCCTTAGGCGCAAAATTTGTACATTCAGCATATCGGTGTTTTGTCTTTGTTCTCATTAGCTTTTTGATTCTTCTCGTGGTTTTGTTCGGCTCCGCTGTATTGAATCTTGCTCAACCAGATGTTTCCCTTTCACCTGATGCTTGTATTCCCGTTGCCGGTTCTAATGAGAGCCTCCTGCCTGTGCTCACTGAAAATGCTGTGAGGAGTGGGCTGCGTCGAGACGTCACCAACCAGTCCCCACGGCGCTAGGTCTACCAATACTGTATGTGCATGATGCACTTTATCCTTCAGATGGAGATGCACCTATGCCATTTTTATTATTTTAAGGCAAAAACCGGCTTGAGGTTGTCATTCAAAGAGACTTAGGTACCTTAAAACAATCAAACCTATTGATTCCAAGGACATTTACGAAACAAGTTTACAAGCTTTACAACCATCATACATTATAAAAGTTCCTAAAATATGTTTAAATCATATCAGTCTCCATTGCGCTGGAAAGCTGTTAGTATTTGACCGAGACTATTATATAATTATTATACTGTATGTTTTTAATTGCTTAATCAATTAAATATTGTTGGAGTCTCCTTAGAAAAAAATAGTATTCGTCGTAATACTGCGAAAATAGGCTGTAAATGCATGCGTCTTAATGTAATAAAGTTTTTTTGTGAATACAAAGCTCAGAGATGTTATACCCTAGCAAAGCCTATTGCGTAAGTCATTACATTACCGTACTTTTTTGTTAAAAGAATCTTTGAATATAAAACTAATCCTTTAAACACGTTAACTTTTTATTTTATAATACTTCAGATATCTTCCATTATTAAACGAGTTCCTCTTTATTTTTATTAAAGGTCCCTTTTGACTTCGAATACATTCATTCTTGGAACTACAAGGAAGTTGTGTTTTTTCTTTAAAAGCATATCTTCGTCTGTTTTGTACATAACCTGGACATTTTCCTATTAAGATTGTTGCATGCTTTAATGGTAATAATTATGAGGCTATACAGATGATTAACAATGTTTTACTGTATGTCTCTATCATTGCCTAATATCAGTAAACTGTACTGTACATACGGTCAACCAGAAACTCTTTATTCACATGTGTGAATATAGTATATTTAAAAACAGAGAAGCCAGACTAAAGTGAGCAACTACGAAGACGGTATATCCCTATATAAATATCGATGACAGTAAATGTGAGGTGGACGTTGTAACATTAACAAGAAACCAAATTATGGATTTAGAAGTGGCATCGGACATGAGTACGCAGTATGAGTTCTTTCTGTGTTCCGCACCTGGATCCGACAGAATCCTGCACGGTCTATTACCGTAAACCAACGCTTATTCAAAGTTGCATATACTGCCCGACTACGTAAAGCATGGAGCAATTAAAACCGGTACACAGAAATTAGACCAGTTATTTGCTTAATTAAACACTTACAACCCTTTTCCTAAAGTATTAAACTGTTAACACATTACTGAAACATCGACAGTATACTGTACTCTGCTGGATTGTTGTCCTGCTTGAGGTCAACTGCGCGCAAGAGTTGCACATACTGTATTCGGGAGTTTTAACAGTGTCTCTGACGATGGACACGACGCTGGGTGGACCACAGCTGCTTCTGTTAGCGATGTTGAAGGTCATGGAGTGCTTAAGGCAAAGACATTTGCATATTTGGGCATCATTCAGAATTGAACACAGTAATATGAATAAAAACATCCCTTTGTAATTTTTTAAAACATTTTGGTAATTTAGGTTAACGAGAACATTGTGATTTAATTTAATTTCACTGAATGTTTAATTAATCTGCTCCAAGAGTTAAAGCAGTCACTACTTGATTTACACTGTGAAATCTGTTCATGAAACCATAAAACCAGCCCCACGTGTTCATTCCCGTGGCATTTATTGTTATTGTTAGTCACAGTTTTCAAATAATTCACACGTGTGGTGGATTGAATACAGAAATGTTAGCATGCTACACTATACTTTGTATCCCAGAGCAGCCATTTCCTTGCCATTATATGTCCAGTTAATCGTCATTCCATTATATTTGATTCTTGTTTTGGCTGTCTTTTGTTCTGGCACTGTTTAAAGCCCTTCTCTGATATGCTAGCCCGTCAAGGCTGAAGCAGGATGCGGGCAGAGTGGAGTAGGAGCATGATGAGTAATGTGTCAGAGTGTGACAGGCAGTCAGCTGGAATAAGAAAGCAGCTAGCAGAAACAGCAGTATTGTGTCACGTATGCCAGAGCCTAGCAGGAGGAGAAAATCACTTTAATGTGACAATTAATTAAAATGACGACAGAAGAAAATATGCAGCAGGCAAAGAAACACACACTTCCTGGAGATGAAGTGCATAAGATAATTTGGGAGTTTAATGTTTTTGGGTCTAATCCAAAATTTAAGATATACAAGACCCCAGGCAATCAATGGGCACAAGGCAGGATACAGTACACCCTGGATGGGACACCACAGACACAAACACAGACACATACTCATACCAGGGCCTATTTTCGCAGAAGCCAATTGAACTATCAGTATGTATTCGGACTCTGAGGAAACCCACGTGAACACGGGAAGAACATACAAACTCCATGCAGATAGCACTCCAGGTCCAAGACTGCAGCACTGCAGCATAGCAGTGCTAACCTCTGCACAACTATGCCTCCCAATGACTTTTGTTAAAGTAACTTTTGTGTTACTTATGAAATGTTACCAGATGTTAAAGTAACTTATGTGTTATTTACCAAATGTTATGAAATGTTTTTGTACTCATGGCCACTCAGAATTATGTACTGAAGTACAGATTGCTATACTGTATGTACTGTATATCTATTATATTACATAATTTGCAGAAAACCTATGGTATTTATTTACCAGTAATTCTGATATATCTGTTATCTCAAAATAACAATATGTAAAACCTGTGAAACACATAATTGTAATTCTTGCTGATCCTAGAGTTTATTACTAACCACCACTCGTGGCTGTGACTCACAATTAGTTGAGGGCTGTTAAAGATCAGTGGGCAAAGGACTAGAATCTCTTAAACAGAAAGCAAATGAAGGCTTGAGAATATGGTTTTACAACTACAAGATTTTAGATTTTATTATAGTGGGAAATATAAGAATGTTTGATGCTGTAGTGCCAATAACAGATCAGAAGCTTGAGAATGACAGCGCTGTAGCCATTGAATTACCCCCTGGCATTATGCCAGATTGGTGTGGTGTTTCGCAGAATAGTGTTTTGAGGGGTCAATTATGGAAGATTAGACTAATGCATTCTTTAGATGGCCAAACTATGAAGTTCACAGCTATTCATTTCATTTAGGATATGGTTCTGTGGCTGAAACGTAGTATTTTTATGATCAATTTATGTTAAAAATGAGAACAAAAAACAGGCTTTTGATAAAAGAGGTGCAGTACATTGTGGCTTAATATGTGATTTACAGTACATCACAAACATTAAATACTATGTTTCTCAGTATATGGTACTAAAGTCTATTTTAATGCAAACATCCTTCCACATTAGGTTTGCTAAATGCTTTTTTTTAAATAAACAATAAAATAAAATATTAATATGAATGTGGCTTTTTGTGTATTTCCTAGGATACATACAGTATGATAGCAGAAAGCAACAACTTGATTCACTGACCTTACTCTTTTTAAAACTCCATGCTAACGTATGTAAGTGTATGATACACATGTACTGTAAGTCAAGTACTAGAATGTACAGTCATTAACACTGAATTATAGACAAGCACTGATTCCTCACCACACTAACAGTCAACTACGCACTTAGTTGCTAAACACAAAACTTGCCGTCACTTCTGACATTTCATAATGTCTAATCTATAAAAAAACAACCATGGCAACTCATTTACTATAAAAAAGTGACTTGAAGTCATTCTTATGATAATGTCAGGCAACAGACTGGTGAGTGAGGGTGAGATGGATGGAGTGGACCTTTTGACTAAACATTTCCAATTGCTGTGCAACAATACGTTTGTGGCAGCGACACCAGACAGAAATTTGGTCAATATGTCAAACAGTCAGTGGTGCTAGAAGTGTCACAGGTAAGCAGAAGGGCAGCAATCAGAAATGCACTCACAGCTGAAGACGATCCCTGTCCAAAAACACTGAGCACCAAAGAACAATCCTGTCCAGGGAAGCAGAGGTATTGGCACAAGATTAATATAAACCAGGGTCAAGTACAGTAGTTGAAATATAGGTTTTGTAAGGCAGCATGATAAATGTGTACCAGTGGCAGCTGCAGTACTTCAGAAGCTATAGAAACATTAAATGATGGCAACTTTGCTGAAACAGTTTGCCATTTTGACAACATTATTCAATATTTTACTTACAGAGGGGCAGCTAATCAGCATAATGAGACATTTACTTCTAAAATGCTTTAAGTAATTATGTGTATTTATACAGAGATTTCCAGCCTCTCTCTCTTTCCTAGCGTTAATCCCGCATCAGCAGGGTCCGCTTGTCGGCACACCAGTCTCCATTTGGTGGTTTGAACCAAATCTTCGAGCTGACGTTGCCATTAACTGCGACCAAGAAATATTCCAACCTGCGCCTCGCTCCGCCTGCCGTCGGAGTGGGAGAGGGGGCTGGAGAACAAAGTAATGTAGCCAATTCATAGAGGGGGATTATTAGGAGGCATGGGAAATTTGGCCAGGAAGCTGGGGTTAGACCCCTACTCTTTTCGAGAAACACCCTGGGATTTTTAATGACCACAGAGAGTCAGGACCTCGGTTTAAAGTCTCATCCGAAGGACGGCGCTTATTTACAGTATAGTGTCACAGAGATTTCCAGCCTAAAGGATCTTAAATAGCTAACTGATCCAATCCATCACTGAAGTGCAACAGTCATTCGGCACCAGCAGCCCGCTACACAGCAAATCAGTTGGAGAATTTTGAATTTGTTTTTAAATTGGATGAAGGAGGAACTTTGGAGAGCTCAGAATGTACAAGTGCAGAGTGGATATAATAATATAATAATATAATAAACTTTATTTTATATAGCGCTTTTAAAGGTGACTTCTCAAAGCGCTTTACAGGATGACAATAACAATAAATAAGAAGACTACAACAAAATATAAGAAGATTTCACAAGATAGGACACAATTATAATTACAGCAATACAACAATAACAATAGAGGAGACCGTGGAAGGTGGTATTAAGAAGAGCAGAGGGGTGAAGAATGGAACCAGTTAAGGCTTTTCTGAAGAAGAAGGTTTTGAGTCTGGATTTGAAGGAGTTTAGAGAAGAGTTCCAGAGCTTGGGGGCATAGCAGGAGAAGCCCCTGTCGCCCATACAATGTAGACGGGCTTGGGGGACAGTAAGGAGGGCAGAATTTGAAGATTGGAGGTTGCAAGGTGGGGAGTAGGGTGATAAAAGTTCAGACAGGTATTGAGGTGCCAAGCCATGTAAAGCCTTATAGGTGAGCATGAGGATTTTAAAGTCTACGCGGAATTTGACCGGAAGCCAGTGCAAGGACTCCAGGATAGGAGTAATGTGAACACTTGCACTAGACCTGGTCAGGATTCTGGCTGCTGAATTTTGGACATACTGCAGCTTGTTCAGAGTAGATTTAGATACCCCAGGGAGTAGAGCATTGCAGTAGTCAATTCGAGAGAATACAAATATGTTGATCAGCTTTTCAGCCACAGTTAATGATAGCATAGGGCGTAGTCTTGCGATATTTCTAAGGTGAAAAAAAGATGCTTTGACAGTATGCTGCACATGTGGGTCGGATGTTAAGCCAGAATCGAATAGAACCCCAAGGTTTTTCAATTTTGATTGAAGCTCAAGTACAGAGCCATCTACAGACAGGGTCACAGGACTGGCTTTACGGATATTACCCAGGTCATGTGGTTTAACATCACTGCTGTTGCGGGAATAGCTTTTGGGGCTTTAATGGTTGAGTCAGAAACTCTGGGTAATGTCTCATCCAAAAGATACCCACAGGACAGAACTAAAGACACTGTTTTGGAAATTCAAAGAGAACAGCACCACCTACTGGTCCACCAACAGCCTTGGTAAAAAGAAAAGTACAAACATGACAAAATAGAGAAGATACAGAAATTCTTGCAATTTAGAATTCTGTTTTCACAGAGCTGTAGCATTTTAATTACTTTTTAGAACAAAGAAAAACAACCTAAAAGTCTTATCACCAATGTTGAAGTGCTGCTTTTACATACTGTACACCACTGATTAGATGGTCTAATCCAAAACCACTGATCAGACTTGTGTTCTTTCCTATTTGTAAAATCTTTTCTCTATCCCTCTCTGTTTCCACAGTCAGAATACCATCACCATTTTGCTATTGAGCATAATCGGTGGAATCATAAATTGACAGGCTGGCAGGGGCAAAGAGCCTAAAATAATCTCCCTATCTAGAGCATAGGTTTTGTAATGTGTAATGTACATTACTAGCCCATCTCAATTATCTTCAGTTTCAAGAGGATGGGCACAACAGAGGCAGTTTGTGTATGCCAGCTAGCATCCTGTGGAAAATCAATAATGAGCGACTTTTCTGCACGAAATCTTCAAAGGATGAGTGGCTCAATGAAGTTCCTTAATATTTGTTCAGTGGAGATAACCTGAACGGATTGTCTTTTTTCATGCCCACCTGAAATAGCATGTTGACTTAATAGTTCTAAATGAACACTCAGTTCTAACACAGAGCCGTCACTAAGGGTGAACACTTGAAAACACAACCTCTCCTTGAAGGTCTTCTATGGACAGAAAGACCATCCTAGGATACTGAGATGCTAAGATATGCTCCTATGTAGGCCGCAATTCAGGATCACAGACTGGTCAGTATGCCACCTGATTGCAATCTGGCCATCACATTTTTAGGTTGTCTGAAGAAACTGGAGAAACTAGTGAAAAATTCAAATGTATTTATCTGTTGTATCTATTGACAAGAATTACAGCCCCAGATAGACAACTGAGCTTTCGTTACTCAAGTGCCCCTTAAATTATAGTGTAAATCACATATTGGGCACTCATAAAGCAGCATTTGTCATAAAAAATACTCTATATTTTATCTTGCGTGCAACTGCTATCTTGCATTTAGAGTTCTCAGTCTTTAAAAATGAAATGATGTATATAAAGCCTTAAATCTAAGATTTATTGTCCACATATCATTCAGCAGGCCTGCTCATCTGGATGATTTATAGGAAAGGACTAAAGGAAATGACAGCTAGCAATGGGAAATTTGAGAAAGGGTTGAATAAAACTAACATTAACATTTAGTGAATTCTTGTGTGTACAAAACCCAAGATCACCAAGAAACTGAAGCTTACTTGTCTTTTAAAGAATATAGAAGTATACAGTAGATGTGCATGTTTCTCCAGCTACAGCTCCAGATGAACAGAGCTCTTGCTGATTCAATATCAGTTAAAAGTGTCAGATGAGTGTATGGAATGCCAGTAGGGGCAGAGCACATGAGAAAGAGAGGTCATTCATCCCATCTTGTTTGTGTGATATTTAGGAACTAATTGATTCAAGGATCTCATCCAGCTGTTTATTGTAAAAAGCTGGAGTATTAGCTTCAACAGTAGGACTGGGTAGCTTGTTCCATTGTTCCATGCTGCCACAACCCTTTGGAAAAAGAAATGTTTCCTGTGATCAGTCTTAAATGCACTTACAGTACAGTAGTTTCCACTTATATCCTCAGTTTCATCACGATGACTTGCAAAGGTTAATACAAAAGCAAATTTAAAACTTTAAAAGTACCTTTAATTTTAAAAACTCTAGTACATTTCAAATCCACAATGGTGGGATGATGGTAAATGATTACATACAACTGACGATAATTTTAACCTGATATTTTCAGATAGAAATGTTCCTCCTAATATACTGTATATGACTGTTCAGACTAGAATATTCAGTGCAGATTTTTTTTCAGTATTTCTAAGCATCTGTTATATGACCCAGTGGCACACAATTACCTTTCAAATTGGCACATACGTATCTCTTGACCCCACAACGCCATGGTTCACACTTGGAAGAAATACCAAATGTTGTGCTAATATCAGCGGTATGCTCACTGCAGCCTTTCTCAGCAGGGAGGCTGAATGGAGCTTTATAGTGGCAGTGCGACTCAAAAACATGGGGAGCAAGCAAAAAATAAAAGGTCTAAAAGCTGAGGATGAGAAAAATGTGGAAAAGCTTTCTTTCTGGTTCACTTAGTTGGTTCACTTATCCTGCATATGGATGAAAATCTCAATACCAGCTCATCTGCTGTTTTGTCAAAGGTCCCCACTGCAGTTCCTGCTGATGTTCAGGCGTCTTATTTTCACTTATTCTCTGGGTGAATGCCCAGCTTCAGCTCACTGTCTTCTCTATTTTCCACATGCCCTTTGACACAGCCTGGTGACCCTGGCCAAAGTGTACTTGAGATTTGAATGAGCAGCTACAGAAATAGGAATATTTAAACCAACAAAAATAAAAATAAATTCAAACATGTCCTGTAATATAATAAAAAAATATGTATTGAAAAATATTCTTAAGCTGACCATTTTCAGGGATAGAAGCTGTTTGAGTTGTTGGCACGTGTAGCTCTCAAGGGCTGAGTCAGAACAGGGACTTGTGACAGTGTGTAATTTACTCAGTCGTGTCATCATGCAAGTAAAACAAGCATTCCTTTTTTATTACATGGTAAGGGGTAATGGATCACAGTGGATCAGGTTTTACATTGTCAGCTGCAATCCTCACTCCCAATCCCTGAGGGCCATAGGATCTTCTGTTTTCATCCCCTTGGAGCCTTGAATTTGTTGGTTGAATTAATTCTACAAATTTCTGAACTAGCTCATTTTTTCCTAATCTAATACAGGTCGTGACTTACATCAGCCTGTAAAATCTGCTGGACTTTGTCTTTCTCAGATAACAGGTCAAATAATTAATCATTGGAAGCTGGAACAATAATTAAGTAAACATGCTTCTCTCAAAGTGCCTTTCAAGAAAACATGTGTTATCATATCTAGTTTTTGGTTTCAGTCTCTGTCCAGTATTACCTACTTTTATGGTTCTCAGAAATTCCCACATCTGTCCTGATAGGCTTCCAGGTATCTTTTTACCTTGGTTTTCTCATGATGCATGCCTGCTGTGAACAGGAATGTCCTCACACAAGATACTGATGCACAGCTGACTGGCTGCAGCTGCAGAGAAAATGGCAATGGGTGAGATGATCCCACAGATGTTCTGTGGGGCTCAGCCCAGATGAGAAAACAGGTCATGCTGAGATACTAGTGCTTTCCTGGGATGACGCTATTGTCATGCAGGATCTGAATGGCCTTACAGTATTCTGGTGGAAAAAGTGACCATTCCAGTTTGGCTTGTGGGGACAGAAAGATATTGACTCAATAACGTTTCAATGTACTTTGTCAATATATCCCAAAACAGTAAGGTAGCCCTCCGTATGAAACCAGAGGCTTTCACCCTCAAAAAGCTGGCTTTCTGGTTTATCTATAATAGTCTTCTAATTGTTGAAGCTGAATATTACTGTCTCTGGGGATCTTCTCTCATTAACCACATGACTTGAGCTCACTACTTATAATCCCATATAACAATACTGCTCAATCACAAACATACCTGCTCATTTAAAATTTAGATAACATTCCTATTTAGGTAACCAGTGAGCTGTCAATATAAAACACAGATTGTTGCTTTCTCATTATGCTTTGCATTTTAAATGTCCTAAAACACAGGATGGTCTAGCAGGATGCCTGTTATGTTAATCTTAATTCCAATGTCATCTACTTGACTAAGGTATATAGAGTGTACAAAAGTCAGATTTTCCTAAAAGTGTTTCTTTTCCCTTGCTATATGTAGTCATTTTTATGATTTTAATAATCACTCTATGTGTGTTTTTTTGGAGAGCTCCTGAGTGCGTGCTCAGTTTGAAGCATTGAAAAAACTGGGAAATGGATCCTCCAAATGTAGTTTTTAATAAATCAGACAGACATAAAAAATCAGACACAGACAAACGTGAACTTTTTTAAGCTGATTGAAAGTAAACTACAGTACACTAGTTTTAACGTGCACTACTGCTCTTATTGTTGCATTGTAAATAGTCATTTTCACTTTAACATTATATCGTCCATGTAATATACACCCAGATATATGGAGTAAATTGTAATCTATATATAAATGCATGTGGGTGAAATTATTAGCATGCGTCTTCCGATCAGTAAACCTAAAAATGATTTATAATTATTTTTTTTCGGCGAAAGGGAATGTAATGAAAAGATTTATTTCCTACACTAACGTTTGTTCTTCCGATGTAGTACCGCAGTTCTACCGCACGATGGTACTATTTTATGAAGGAGATTGCATCGAACTGAAATCTCTTCCTTTGCCTTTTCAGGCTTTCAACCCCTTTGTGAATTTGTTTTATATTGTCAGCACATGCACGCAATACATTTTTATTAACGGACTAACTTTTGTTCTCTTACTTCTGTTTATGTTAGTTCAAGGTTTCTATCTTAAACTGGAAACTACAGAACCTTTCAATAAATTAATGAATGGCTCCTTAATTGCTTGACTAACGCCAGTGATGCTGACTACATTGATAAATTTATTCGATAGAACAAAGAATTGCAATGGCTTAGAATCCAGACACCAAGGCTGAATACCTTCGTTCATTGTTAGTTGAATAATGTGTCTTGAAAGCCCATATCTGTCCTAATTCTGATACTGAATGTGTGGTACTTGAGTACACAAAGCTGTCTGAACAGATGAGATTAAGGGAAAAGAATGCACCAAGAATGAGGTGAACTTATTCGCAGTAAACAATCAAGACCATGCCAAATGTTTAATTAATATTATGGAGAATAAGGTTAAGTTATTCACTTTTTACTTTCATTTTGTTTATGTTGCTGTGACTTTTATAATTTTAACTTTTTAATAATAATAATTCCTTACATTTACAGTATATAGCACTTTTCTGGACACTCTACTCTAAAGCACCCACCTGGATGATGTGACAGTAGCCATAGTGCACCAGTACACACCATCTATCAGGGGGGAGGAGAGCAGAGTGATGAAGCCAAGTCATAAATGGGGATTATTAAGAGGCCATGACTGGTACAGGCCAATGGCAACCTTAGCTTTTCCCAGGAGGTCTCCCATCCAGGTACTGACCAGGCTCACACCTGCCTAGCTTCAGTGGGCTGCCAGTTGTGAGTCACAGGGTGATATGGCTGCTGGCAAAAAAGCTTTTCATGGTTGACTTTTCTATGTTCAGAACCCTCTTCCCCTAGCCTTTCACTCACCAACACATACTTAATCAACAGTGGAAAAAACAGAATAAAAACTGTGAATGAAAATCCATCACATACAGTATAAGTGCATGTTTATGAACAATTAAATTCCAGCGCAATGTTGCTTTTGAATACAGCTCTTCAAGCCCCAAAACCTGGGGTGTTTTAAACTGAAAAATCATAACACAAGGTGTTGAGCATAGGTCCAGTTGCTCCTCAAATAAAATTAAATTTCAATCTACAGTAAGTAGTGCAAACAGACTGTGCTCCTCTGTGTGATTATAGTTCCAGAGACAAGGAGCCACTACCATTAACCCACTTCCAGTTTTCCAACACATTATCATTCCAACTTCTGAAAGGGCTGCTAGGAGCATCAGGAATGGATATCTTCTGCAAATATTTAATGTCTTGCATTTTACTGGCCTATTATTCATTTTGTAATTTTTTCCCTTGATTTTCTTGATTTGGGAAAGAATTGTCATTTGTGGTATTTTAGTTTCTTAAAACACTTAGGAGTCACTGAATTAAAAGAGAGAGCGTTCCCCCATCTGGGTACCAAGGAGGTGCTGATACTGGGTGTGATATTGTTAAGATGTGATATTGTTGAGAGGAAAAAACAAAACATTTTCAGTCAGGGGTTGGTTAGTACAGTACAATTGCCCAGTCTAGAAGAATGGTTTGAGTTTGGTTTCTATGCAGTGATCTTAAACATTTACATGCTGTCCCTCGTCGAGTCAACCTCACTTAAGTGCCTGCAGTATGAAAAGTTTCTGTTTACCACGTCATCAATTAGGTTTTTATAGGTCTGTTATGTATTTTATATTCAGGCTCAGATTTTCCTTTAAATCAATAGACATTACAATATAAAAATAAAAAAGAATAACATCCTTCCACTATCAGAAAACTGCTTATTCCTAGTAAGAATCATGGTAACCAGGAGCCTATTCCAGAATAACTGAGTACTAGGACGAGCAGTGCTAACTGCAACAGCTCTGTGCTAACCAAAAGAAACAAGAAATAACATGAAATAATCTGTATAATGGGTTGATAAATCTCGTCTCTTCTAAAAGAAAACTTATAGAAGAGAAAAGTTATCTTCTCAAAACTACAGTGCTTCTAATCCACTCTTTTGCAGTCTTATAGTGCAACTAGCTCTTCCGTTCTTTAAATCATAATAAGTATTATTAATATATTATTTTGAGGTACTGGCTGTACTTAAAACACAACATAACAGCATTTCCGTTTGTGTTTTCTGATTCATGTTTCACTATTGGTTCAATTGTATCGATTTCATTGGGATTTTTGAATATGTGAACCAGGTCCCCTGACAGTGTTCTCTGTTTAAGATTAAAGACATTTGCTTCTTTCAGTGTGTCAGTGTAAGACATTCCTTTGAGCCCAGAGTCTGCTCACTCTTTTCTGGATTTCATACAGAGCAATAATATAGCTGTTCTTACACCATGACACCATGGTGCATAACACCATGACCTAAACTGAAAACAATATTCAAAACTGAAATATTACAAAGCGATTGTACAATTCAATCTAACATCTCTTAATTTAAAATTAATCAATAGACATTTAAATATTGACTGGAATAGATATTGCACTCAATGTTGAATACAAAAAAGTGAAATGGAAATCTTATCTATCTTTGTAAATGACTCTCTAATGACTTTCATAATCTGTAGATTTCTGCCAGAGATTTCTTGCCATGATTTTCCACTGTGGGGGAATTGTTGGCACATGGTTCGTCTAATTCATTTAGTATGAAGTGTGCAGTTCACCCACAGGGAGAGTGAGGACCCTCATCTGTTTCAAGAGAGCATGAGTCTTTGTAGTGCACATTTATTATTGGCAATTTCCACTATCAATGCTTCTCATCCTTAATAACTTGCAAACAACTGACAGCAATTTTTCAAATTTTCAATTGTCCATTTATTTCAGCAACATTTATTTCCCTTTGGCCCTTAGTAACTCAGATGAAAGAAAAGAACAATGATAACATACTGTTAGATAAAACATAACCAGTTTCTGACACTAAAATATTAGCAATAATAATTTAAAAGCATTCACAGGACCATACATACTGTAGAAGGCGTGCGTGTTTATGAATGTGGTGATAATGTGGCAGGCTGCTTATCATATAGGGGAGTGCAATTGCGTAGAAAATGTACATCTTTCTAAACACATGCCAAAAAACGTGCCAGAAATAAGTTTTCTCACAAAAACAACCTCTCCTCCAGTACTGTAAAACTAAATTAAGCAAACATTAAAGTGACATTAGTGCCAACAGCAATACCACCCTACAACTCACAGCTGACAACCCACTGACACTAGGCAGGTGCGAGCCTGGTCAGTACCTGGATGGGAGACCTACTGTGAAAAACTAAGTTTGCTTCTGGAAATGGTGTTAGTGGGCCAGTAGGGGATGCTTTGTGGGTTTGAATGCCCCAGTATAGTGCTAGGAACACTATACTGTAAAACGCACCATCCTTTAGATAAGACATAAAACCAAGGTCTCCCTGTAGGGGTGGTACCCTGGCATCTTGGCCAGTTCCCCTTTGGACTTTACCAATCATGGCCTTTTAATTGTCCCCGTTTATGACTTGGCTTCATCACTCTGTTCTCCTCCCAACTGATATCTGATGTGTGGTGAGCGTTCTGGCACACTATGACTGCCGTTGCATCATCCAGGTGGGGCTGCACATTGATGGTGGTGGAGGGAAGTCCCCATTACCTGTAAAGCACTTTGAGTGGAGTGTCCAGAAAAGCACTATATAAGTGGAAGGAATTATTATTATTAAAAAAAACAACTTTAGATTTATTGGACCAGGAATTAATCTTCTTTTACAGAATATGAGCCCTTCAGCTAGTTATGAGTCTGCGTCTGTGATTTGAATAATTATTCACCATTTCTGGCTTCATCCAAACACTTAATGTTTCTTGAGTTGGCCAGTTTTGCACCTTCTCTATTAGAGGCTTATCTAATGTTCACACACAAGCCTTGTGTATTGAATTGATCAAAAATACTGTGCAACCTTTTAAGTCAAATAACTTTAAACCTAATTAGAAACACAATTAGCCAGCTTCTAATTTAGATAAGGCAAACCATTTCTAAAGAGCAAAATGAAGTGCAGACTGACTACTTAATTAAAAGGCAACGATCGCTTGGGGTGCCACTCTCTTAGCCAAAAGGCAGAAGAGGGATGTTGCTCTGTAAATCCATGACTTTCTTTTCTGGAATATTTTCATACTCAGGGCTATAACCTATACCACTCTGTTACAGTACGTCTGTTGATATCTGAGTTCTCTGGATTTCTCAGCCTCATATTCTTCCAGTTGCCATATTTTCACAGCTTAGTCTACCTCAACAAGCAAGTGTTGGCAGGCATTTTACACAACACGCTTTCCTGCTGTTTAATGCAATAACATCAACAACAGCATACTCAGCTACAATTGTAGTTTTATTTTAAATGACAGATAAACAGATTGACAACAGGTGGTTGCCTAAACTGTATTCCTCACAGGGAAGAGCCAAATCATGTTTGATCATATATATATATATCCATATGCAAAACCTTGCCATTTCAGAATAAGAGTTTTACTATAGAGATACACATACTGTATGACCTAAAGCCAAGCACAAAGCAGTTGTGTTACAAATGCAATGGGAGTTGATCATTGTTCATGATGACAGCACACATGCAAATTCTGAAACTGATTCACACAAAGAAAAAGAGCTGCTGCATGTTCATGACAAGCTCTGAATATTATGGAGATGCACAACAATTTGTGGGAATAAATTTAGCTGGTTATACTACTGTCATCCTGTTAAATTTCGTGCTCTCAAGTGCTTTCTTTCTATCTTTAACTCTTTCCTCATCTGTTAGTGTGATGACTGCATGACTCAGTATATGATGATCTTTGTTCACAGGAGTGCAAACTGAACCTCTTGTCAATCATTTGAAATGTGTTCAATTACAGTGCCATAACCACCAAGGAGCACTAGATTTGCTCACAGATTTTCAAAATCCCCATACTGAACATTTGTTTACAGTAAGTAGAATTTTCAGGGATTAATATTTTATGTGTAATAGTATTTATTTCATAGTAGTGTAGTATTAATTAATTTATATCTGTTTAGATATACTTCTTTGTTTGTGGGTTTTCAGATTTTTAAAATTATCTTAATACAGTGTAGCTCTTATGATTTAATATTTGAATATTTTAACATTGTGCTTTTGTTATACAAATGTTAGTCAATGCTGAAATAAAAGTGCCACATGGACTTCACCTTGTATAGCAGGGTAGGCTGCAAGCAGGCATACAGGGCTAAAAGATGGTTTGAACCTCTCATCTTAAGTGCAAAAAGGAACAGGTAAAGGATTAATCCACAATGAAAAGAAAAGACACACAATGTTGCACTTCTTCAAGGGTGGCTGAAATGTTATGTCTATTCTTTTTTCTTTTCTGCATGGAATAAACCTTTACTTGCTTCTTTGCAGCCTGCGCATGCTGATGGAGCTACAACTTGAACATCTCATCAGCCAGCAGCCATATCACCCTGCAACTCACAACTGGCAACCCACTGAAGCTAAGCAGGTGTGAGCCTGGTCAGTACCTGGATGGGAGACCTCCTGGGAAAAACTAAGGTTGCTGCTGAAAGAGGTGTTAGTGGGGCCAGCAGGGGGCGCTCACCCTGTGGTCCATGTGGGTCCTAATGCCCCAGTATAGTGATGGGGACACTATACTGTAAACAGGCGCCATCCTGCGGATGAGATGTAAAACCGAGGTCTTGACTCTCTGTGGTCGTTAAAAATCCCAGAGTGCTTCTCGAAAAGAATAGGGGTGTAACCCTGGTGTCCTGGCCAAATTTCCAATTGTCCCTTACCAATCATGGCCTTCTAATAATCCCCCTCTATGAATTGGCTACATTACTCTGCTCTCCTCCCAACTGATAGCTGATGTGTGGTGAGTGTTCTGGCGCACTATGCCTGCCATTGGTGGTGGTGGTGGAGGGGAGTCCCCATTACCTGTAAAGTGCTTTGAGTGGAGTGTCCAGAAAAGCGCTATATAAGTGTAAGCAATTATTATTATTTTCTCAGTGAAAGAAATGTAATAAAAATGTATTTGTTAGTATTTATACATTCTTTATTAAACAGAACAAGACGTTTGAAGCGAAAGAAGATAATCATGTTTCATGTCTTCATTCTTCTGATAGGTTGAGAACTGGGACAAAGTTTCACACATGCATATCTAGTTGATTTATAACCTATGGGGCATCCAGATTTGGCAGCCTTTGTGAAAATGTGCTGTAAATGCACAAATCTATTCTCAACATCATTACAAAGCAGGATTTATTGAAAGCATGTGACAGCAAGATGATGACCAAGCTAGTTCAGGATGGATACTAGGAAGCCTGGAAACATTTTACAGTCCATCACAGAATTCCACACTGGGAATTGTACAAAGATCATAAACGTTGATGTGGTGTATGTGTTTTTTTTTTCATTCAATATTGAGTGGGAGAATTATTGGAGTGCAAACCCGCTATAGAGAGAGCAAGGTTAAAAACAATCTCTCTTTTTTTAAGAAAAGAAGTGGAAAAGGGTTTAAATAACATTATGTCAAGTCTCCAGTGGCTACAATGAAGGTTGCTGCTGTAGTGGATGTTGATGGAGCTGAACACTTTGAATCTTAATGAATCACAATAGTCAGTCTAGACCGGATGACCTGAGGAGATTTTGTACTCTTAGGAGTAGTGTTGCATGTGTAGTGATTATTGGTTGTTTCTTTAGAATATACTAAAGGAATGTTATGCTATCATGCAGGAGTTCTCATCTTCAGATCTACTGTAGCAGTGTAGAATACAGCAGGCTTTTATGTCTTTAAAACATCAACAGGTTAAAAGGTGAGAAGTGGGGGTAACGTAATCTGTTTTTAATCCTTTACTTAATCCTTCTCTCAAATTTTAATCCAAGGGGACATAGAAAATCTGCTAGATTCTACACCCTGAAGATCATAGTTAGGTACTATAGAGAAAATATTCTATAGTCAAATATCAGTCCTACCAATCCATTTCAGCATAAGCATAGTTACTGTAGTTACTATAAAGAAAATATAGTCATACAGTATATCAGTCCTACCAATCCATTTCAACATAAGCTTTATGTACAATCTACACCTTGGTTGTTTGACTAGCAGTTGATTTATATATTAAAATAATTGTCTATATCATATATGTGCAATGAAATGGGTTGGATAGTGTGGTATTTGACTGCACCTGATTTAGAGACATGATATTTGGCACAAGGATGCCACTGAAATACTGTTGTTATGTAACGTAGGAAGATGAAAAAACAGATTAGAAACAAGCAAAGGTCATTTGTCCTATCTAGCTCAGTGTCCATTTTTTTTTGTCAGAATCTGGCTTTGCTTCAAGGAATGAAGCTGCTTTCTGCTAGAAATGTCTAGGTCTTCATTTGATCTGATTTCTACACGTACTGTAGCACGTTATGAGATCTGTGGCACTAACCTGCACAACAACACTTTCTATTTTGAAAAGAGTATTATTTGAACCCCACACCATCAGTTCTACTCCACTGTGCAAATCTCATTCAACACCTAACACCTAACTATAGAGTGCTGTGTGCTGTGATGGGCTACAGTAATGTTCCAGCACATATGAATGCTGTCGCCTGTCTGTAGGGATTGTATGTTTACAGCAATAATTGCAGTGCCCCTTGTGAAGAAAGAAATATTTATTTTGTTAGTTAATATCATCTGCTGATGCTTTTTTGATTAAATTATTTTTGATTACGCTTGTATGGACAAGCTTCCCTGCTATGTTGTTGAGGCTTTCAAGAAAATCCTGGATGAGACCCATGGACCAATGACTGTATATACTGAAAAAACAAATTATCTGGAGTTGACCAATGACCCCCTTTCATTTGTAACAGTACCAGTGTTCTTAGCTATGTAAAGTTAAACTATTTGCTTTTAAAAATGTTATTTGCTTTAAATGTCCAGATGTGCCTCATTTGAGTCTGATGAGTGGAAATAAAAGTGGACAGGTTTAATTATCCCTGATGAAGATCCCCCTTTGAATATCCGTTTTTACTGTTTATCCAATATGCTTACAGAAAAGCAAGTCAGACCTTTCAATTTGGTAGATACTATTATTTCTTAAAAGCCAGAGGCCAGTTTATCAGGGGATTAACAATTAAAAGAAATGTTCTATGTAATAAAGAAAAGGCACCATAGCCATTATCATTAGTGTAGATTAATACAGTACAGTTAATATCTCTTTTGTTTCCCAACATTCAGGTCATATAACAGTTGAAACATTCTGCTCTTCTTTATTTCACTGTGAGTAATACAGGAGTTCTTAATTAAATCCAGTTTTCTAAATTCCTGAAGTAAATCTCTTTCCACAGAGACCAACAACTTCCTGTCTTGATCAAAGATGTAACTCTGTATCTTATATCTAATTCACTTTCCAGTCCTCACGTTAAAGCTTAACATGCAGTCCGAGTAATAGAGATAGCCTGAGGTTTTTCTGTTTGACAATCTTTCAGATAACATTTTTATTTTATTGCTTTATTCCATTTATTTCACAGGGAGGGGACCTGCTAATTAGGTGGAGAAATGTTGGAGACACTCGAGAATAAAATACTTTCTCTATTGCAATTTATTTAATGTGATTATTGTGGCTGTGTGTGATTTGTGTGATTATTTCTAGCTCTTTAGCATTACGTGACATTGTAACCTGGGAATTTTAAGAAATTGATAGACCTTCCACCTGTAGGAACATTGGCTAAGGTTCAAACATGTGATGTTTACCATCATGGAATATTATCATATAAGTCTTACAAATGCTCAATGAAGAGGGAGAAACACACAGACTGAAGATATGCATTGGCTTAAATTGAGGTCAATCATTTTTAACATGCTCAGTATGATGATCTACTACAAACCAGAGAGACATTGTTAAACAATGGAATGGACCCATTTGATTTCATTGGGGACATACTGTAGAAGCTTTGGTTATGAACACTCAGTGGGAAATGTTGAAAAGTTGACTTTTTATTTCAATAGCTGGAATGTTTTCTAAAGGAATCTGCACTGTTATGGTTCCCAGTGTTATAACTGTTTTTTTTTCTTTCCATCTAGTTTAGAAAATGTTTGTTAGTACTGACAGTATTTCCTGTTTCATAAAAAGGTCTGTCATGTACTGATAGCAATGTTGCAGGCTGGCCACTGCCTGAAAGAAAAGGATTTTTAAGAAAACACAAGCACTATGATGGGCAAAAATAGCATTCACAGAACAAAACAGCAGATTCAAACAGTTTTATATCCATCTTCACAGACTTCCTCTTGTGACTGTCTGAGTCTTCTGTGAGCAATAGAGAGCTTTCTTTTCTGTGCAAAAACACCTACTTTTTACCAGCTAGCAGATCAGCTCTCTCAGTAACATTCAGCCTTAGATTAGTAGGCTGAACTAATAAGTTGTCACCCACCTTAAGATATACATAGATATGGATATAAATACACATTAATATTTAATTTTTGTGACCAGTACATTGCATTTCGTAAGATGAAAACCTTATCTAAGGCTATTACTCAGATTGAAGAGAAAAAAATGGACCCTAAGCTCTTCACAGACAACCTGATACATGAAATCTGGTTAATAACGATAAATACAAGATCCCATTACAGATAAGCACCTGTGTAAATAGACACAAATACCTTTTAACAAATAATTATTTCTTTACATATACTGTAAACTAGATCTGGACTATATGGACCTGTCCATGTGACTACTATATTTGCTTTACCTAACCGGTTTAGGCAAACTAATCATTTGTATTAATAATTCAGATAAAGTTCAGCTTCATATAGTGACACTTTACTATATGAAGTCTCATATAGGAGGTCTCCTGGCCACCCTGGCTTCTGTTCCTTGTCTCCCTTTTCTGCTTTCCTGGCTTTTGTTATTCTGGTCACCCTGGCTTCTTGTTCTTGTCTCTCTTGCCCTTTTTCCTGGCACCTGTTTTCCTGGCCATCTTGGTTTCTGGTTTTCCTGCCACCCTGGCTTCTGGTTTCCCGGCTTTTCTGGCTTCTGGTTCCCTGGCCTACCCGGCTTCTGGTCCCTTGTATCCCTGGTTTTGTTCATGTTGCTCATTCCCCTGTTCCGTCAGGGGTTATTTTTTTGTGTGATTTTTTTTTTCATGTTTCATGCCCGCTGTCTCCCTATCCCAGGTTCTCATGCCCGTTGTCTCCCTGTCCCAGGCTTCCACACCCGTCGTTTCCCTGTCCCGGGCTCCCACGCCCATTGTCTCCCTATTTTTTGGCAGTCATTTTTATGTGTTTTTCGTTCCTTTGTTCCGTTGGGAATTGTTTTTTGCTTTGTGTGCTTTGTTACATGTTTTGTCTGTTTTTTTGGTCTTGCTCCCCCGGAGCTTTACTCAGCCCACCCCTTCCTCTGCTCAATAAAGGTTTTTACCTCGAAGGAGGGGGTAGCTCTCAGCCGTGGACTCCCGGAGGTTTCCTTTCAGTTAAATGAGGTTTTTCCTCCCCTCAGTATCGTGCAGCTCATCTCTTTCTTGGGCGTCAGGAGCCGCCCTTGAAGGGGGGGGGACTGTCATGCCCTCCACATCCAGAGGGTGCTCCTGTTCTATCCTGTTCCTAGTTTCCCTGTGCTTTACTTGTTCTTGCGGTGTGTCTTTTGTCTGGGGCTCTAAATTTCTCCTTCCTCCTTGCTCGGCATTGGAATCGGTTGTCGAGAGGCTCGCCTCACCAGATCGCCCCACGTCTGTTACCTGAGGGCTTATGTCTCGTTCCGACTCCGCCCGATACCTTGAGCCCAGACCAAACCCCCGTGTTTGCTCCGTTCCTGCCGCTACGCATAGAGTCCTTCCGTCTCGCCGGTCTCTCTCCATGGCTAGCCCCTGGCTCTTGTGAGAGCCCTAAAGGAAGTAGCAATTTGGTTCCAGTGTCTTTGTTTGAGGGTTTGAAGGAGTAGGAAGTCATATCTGACTTCAATGCTGCCACCATTACCCAAAAAACAGAGGAAAGCATTGATCTTCTTGGCAATAGGATGTAGTAGATCAGAGCTTGGTTAAGTACCACTACTCTGTATGATAACATTTACATTCAATCTCTGTGTAGAATTTACTTTCGAACCCTTAGGTATAAGCTATTGTTAAATGTGTGGCTAATTTCTTAAAGAAGTTTTGATTGTTGAAACATATAGTAAGATTGTGCTTCGTTTTTGATGTTGAGATTTATGTATTTCACACAACTACATTCCTAAAAATAATGCTTTCAACTGTAGGTAGTAAAGCTGAACCAAAAATATTATTTTTGCTGTTGCTATCCTTTAGCTGTTCTTCAGTTCTGTGAGTTTGACTGAGAACATTGAAATTGATGGCTTCCTAATGCCAACAAAAGGTCCTTCTCCCAAACAGAAGATCATATCTATTACCAAAAGCAATGACAATGGAGTCCCAGCTGATGGGACAGGTCCATTCATCCCTTATTCCTATATCCAATCACACACACCTCGATATTGATTATACAAGAATGTGCCTGGAACTTATTCCAGCCTTATGAAGCTGTCTATGGCCTGAAATAAATACTGTACATCTTTCACAATATGGAGGTCATTTCTCAGTGAGTTAACATTCTCGAAGGTCACTGTAATTGATTGAAAATGTATTTGCAAGGGATTTTGTTTGGCTTACACCATATACTGTATACTGTATGAGAGCTCATTTTGAGATATGTTGATGAACAGAGCAACAAGAGTTTAAGCTATTCCGTCCCTCTGTCTCTCTTAATTTTTGCAACACTAATTTTAAAAAATATTTTAATATTGATAAATTGTAATTGTATAATAATTATAATAATAATTGCTTACACTTATATAGCGCTTTTCTGGACACTCCACTCAAAGCACTTTACAGGTAATGGGGACTCCCCTCCACCACCACCAATGTGCAGTATACTAAGTAGAAATGTATTTAAACTATTAGTGGTTTTAATGTGAAATAAAAGATTGACCGTCAGCAAAGGTACTTATAGTATGTTTACAGTACTAGTATTAAATAATATGAATTGCCAAAAATGAATAAATACTAATAAAAATAACACTCAAATTAATAAAATAATTAAATCAAATATGACTTTCTCACAGATGTTTGGAATGGAAATGGCAGGCAGGCTTCACATTGGAGAATTTAATTTTTTTCAGGTATCTTAAATTATTTTAACATCTTTAGCAGGGAAAATCAACATAAGAAATAACTAAAAGCAGCGAAAAAGTGAGTCCATCAATTAAACTTTCATTCAAACACTGGGGATCTCTCCAATTATGAATTTCACATGATGAAACAGAGAGGACATCATGACCTAGGTTGTCACATTAATAAGGTGTCATTTTGCTTTTTACCTGGTAATGTTTTTCCTTGTACATTGCCAATGTAAAAGAAGATTACGTAAAATTGGATTGCCAATTTCATTTGTCTAGTTTCATTTTTTTCAACTTGACTCAAAAAAGTCTGAGTAGATCCTCGTGCTACTTTCCAAAATGTGAGCCTAGATTTAAAAAAATAGTTACTTTTATTCTTCCCACAAATCATAATGCCAGCAGCTCTATCACTCTGCAACTCCCAACTGATAGTCTACTGAAGCTAAGCAAGTGTGAACCTGGTCAGTACCTGGATGGGGGACCTCTGGGGAAAAACTAAGGTTGCTGCTGAAAGTGGTGCTAGTGAGGCCAGTAGAGGGTGTTCACCTTGTGGTCTGTGTGAGTCCTAGTGTCCCAGTATTTTGCTATCATAATGGGGACACTGAAGTGGTGGAAGGGAGTCCCCATTACCTGTAAAGTTCTTTGAGTGGAGTGTCCAGAAAAGTGTTATATAAAAGTAAGGAATTATTGAAAAAGCCCAACTTCAGATTTATTGGACCAGGAATTAATCTTCTTTGCAATAATAGTTACTATACTGCAAGCTATTTATATTATGGTACACAGACAGACTTTTCTTGCTTATTTGGTTGCAAGCAGATTAACAATCCAAGAATTCCATCAAATGTTTGGGAAGCTCCCAACTTCCCAAACTTCCCAAAAGCTTGGGAACTGATTTCTTCCTATGTGGCTGCATATTCCTGAGGGCAATCTGAGACAGAGTGGGATTTTAAAGATGTCTCAAAACTGAAAACTGAAAAACATGTAAATTAACTACAGCACCCTTGCTTAAATAAACTGCATTGTATTTTTGGCAAGTACTGCAAAGATGTTGCAGAACTCCATTGTCCCTGATTGTGATAAAAATTGTGATGTAAATAATTGGATAAAATGCAGGTTGATCGCTTAGTAAAAATAAATTCAAAGTCCACTGAAAGTCCATTATTTTTCACAGTGCCCTCTGAGTTTTATTTAATATCTTAACTAAAATTTCCAGCATGTCAACCTTAAATGTTGGAATTGTACTTTGTGATTCACAGTATGTACATTCTAAACAAAATAATCATAAAAATGATAGTAAGCAATGGGTCTGTTTTTACAACTTGGAATCAATAGCTTACCTCAGATAAAAATTTGACTGGTGTACCTTTGAGAACTTGCTAGAGATGCTGTAGATATGAAGGACTTAAAACATATTTGGTAGTTTGTATCATTCCTTAAGGCAGTTTCCCCCTTTTAATTTGCACACTCATTTTTCAGGATTTCCACGTTTGTTCAGTGCCATGAGTAGTGGCATGGATTATATGACCTTTCTGTGCTTTTCCAATGAATTCACTGTGCTATACTGAGCTTTACAATGTTTTCAATTTACCATACCAGTTAAACAGCTGCTTTCAGTAATTTGATTAAACCAGTGATCTCTGCTTTTAAAAATAAGTGCCTTGCTTCAATTAGTGAATAATACATTTCTGGATAAAGCTGGACTTGCATGCTCAGAGTCTACAGTGTTTCATTGTATGTTAGGCAAATGAAACTTATTTTTCATCTAAAGGGGCTCTTATACTGTATGTATTTAATCTTCCCTCTGATGTGGACAACAAACTTTAGGTTTTATAAATAGGATGCCTTCTGTTGATTTGTTCCTTCATTTCTTCTAGTCAAATGCTGCTTTTGGCTTTCTCACATTTGCTGATGAGTAACGATAAAGCTCACAAATAAAAGAAAAATGGAAAGGTTTAGTTCTCTTCAAGGATTGTTTACTTATTCGGCACCCAATTAAAAAGCTCAAGAAAAGCTTTAATCTTTTTGTGCAAACTGTAAGCACTAGGTGTACTAAGTACCACTCTGATGGAAAATATATATTTCACACCAGTATGTAAATATCCCCTGAGACAAAATTGTTGCGACATGCAATAACTATGGGTCATAGAACACAAATATATATTAGTGGATTAACTAAATCAAATTTTGCTGTCAACACATGGCTCTGCTGAGATGAAAGGTGAAGTTTAAGATGCAGTTTTTTTCTCTTATAATGCAAACAGAAAACATTTGCCTGGCATAAAAAAATACAGGATAAAGAGTCAAAGAATATTGTTTCTAAACAAGCCTCTTGAATAACTATTTCAATGTCACAAACAATTTTGAAAGACCTTTATTTTTTAAAGGTTGTCCTCTTTCTGTAAAGTAGCACTCTGCATGTTGGGCCGATCTACAATAATGTTTGCTTAATTATTGGAGGAATAATTAATCCCCTTGTTATCAAACTGCTTATTTATTAAGGAGATACTGAAATAGACTGAGCCCCTTTAGGGCCTTAGACCCAAGCCTTTATATAAGCAAAAATAATCTGCCCTAGAATTCTTGCTCTCTCTGTCCCAGAGGTGACAGTCAAAAGTCTCCCAAAGCTTAATTTGAAAATTATTACTGTGTGCAGATACCTGCATACAGCTATTTTCATATTCACTGCCTTAGCTCCATAGCCTTTTTTAACTAAGCCATTAGAGAACAGTATGATTCTCTGTTTTTGCTGTGTGATATCAAGATATTCTTTTATTACGGATCTTCTTGTAAATGGATTTGAGCAACCTTTAAATACCTAACAAATGCAGAAAATTCACTCTCCGGGTTTCTTTCGGAAATGAACTACTTTTGATTTATTTCAATAAACATCATATATGTACGTGCTCCAGCTGTGCCACTGAGGTCTTATCTTAATGACAACAGAACAGAACAGCCACATGTGGAAATGTTTTGTTCCGAGCCTTTTAAATCGGCAGAGTGCCTGGTCTGTGTGGCTATTTTAATGCACTGAATAACCAGCTCTTTGGTTAAAAGATGAACTGCAGCAGAGAGGTCAATTAGAAATTCTATTAAAAAAAACATGTAAAGCCATAAATACAGAGACAAGTTGTTACAACTAATATATTTTCAGGTTACATGTATATGGTTTATCTCAAATTGTGCATTCAGTTTTTTTTTTACAACGATGTCACAGGCTATTCAGGGTTTAGTGAATTCTTTTTTGGTATTTTAATAATAGTGCTCTGATGATGAGACAAACTAAATGTCAGTAGATACATTACTATACATACTGGGCATAAAAAGAAACATATAATTCAATTTATATATGTATGTTTTTAGAAAAATATACACATTTCCATGATAAATGTCTGTGAAAATAACTTGAGCAATTTCTTGCAGCTACAGTATACGTCATATTTTTAAATGATGCTTTTGATTATCAGGTTACAGGGAGTCGTCGTGTCTTCTCGATGATGAGCCTGTGATGTCTTTGCACATGTCTGCGAGAACATACATACTGTATCTCTCATCCAAGTCTGAAGATCTCTGTGTATCTTAGCTGCAATGACATATGTGTTGTGTATTAGACCAAGCTGCTGCTGTCTGCTGGCTGAGTCAGACTTTGTAAAACGGGTATTTGTAAATACTGGCATTTCAGCGACACCTCAGAAACCATGCTAATGGCAAAGCTTTTGCAGTATTCAATACATTTGGAGCCCAAAGTGTTCTGAAGGAGCAATAATGATCACTGTGAGAGAACCATGACTTTACCTACAATTAAAACAAGTCATTTTATGGTTTAATTTAGATTCTCTACTTAAAAAAAAAGTGGTTATACAAAACTCTGTCCGTTACATTTTTGTATCTGCCTCCTATGAAATAAATCTTGAACTCTGGGTAAAGTGATGAAAACAATTACAAACCCAAAGATATTAGTAAAACAACACAAGCTTTATAAGAACCTCTAGAAAACAATAAATTGCTGCAATGCATCATGACTTTAACAAATTAAAATCAATTATCCAGGTTCTGAGGAATACTGTCTAGCTAAGACATAAGTCTGGTTCTCATTAATCATTTAATTGCTAATCTTTAATGTATCCCTCAAACCTGTATAAAAATACAGTATATTTGAAATACCCAGCATTAAACACCCCATGGAAAAGTAAAGGTATGGATTTTATGCTAATGATTACATATATTGTACATGCACTTTTGCATCCAATATATTGTAAAGAATGCATATATTGTACATTTCATAACACATTTGATGTTGTAAGGATACAGAGTATACTGTATATTTAGATGTAAATTCCAGTGTACATGGCACTGAACACTTTAAATTGTTACATACAGTATAGCCATTTTATCTTACACTACATACATATTTCCATTTTAGGTGTATACTTTCTATAAGGCCAAAGTTTTAGTAGACTCCATATTTTGAGAACTCTACAGCATAACAAATTGTTAAATAAAATAATCCAACAGATTCACATGTGTGTCTACAGTATGTGTCTGTCCTGTAATAGACTGGTGTCTCATTCAGGTTGTATCCTGTCTCGCACCAGTTGCTTGCTGGGATAGGTTCTGCTTCCTCACGATCCTGAATTGGAAGAACACATTAGAAAACAGATGGATGGGTTCACATGTGCTGATAATAAGCAACTCTAAACCAGGGGATTCCTGGTTGAGATTTTGTCTGAGCCCCTGAAAAAATGTTTCACTGTGAACAGTTGTGTTGAGTTCATATAGCTCACTCTTAGGATATCTTTAGACATGAAAGGTGATATACAGTAGGAATGCCATAATTGACCTTATTTCCAAAACCTATACTGTAGGTACTCTATAACAGTAGTTGGCAACTAGTAGCCTGGGGATAACATACAATGTTTGGAGATCTACAGTAACAGTGGTCCCCAAGGGGTTCTGAAAAATAGGGGTTCTGCCTGTTTTGTTAGTTGAGAAATGCTTTTAAAGCAGCCTATCTGTAATAAAAACGTTAACAAAGCATTACATGCTTACAAGTTACATGCTTTTATTAATTCCACTGCTCTGGCTGTTTCAGGGTCAACTATGCAGACCAGGAGTATTTAAATCCTGACTGCTGGTGTGTCTGTTGTTTTTTGTTCTTGCTGAAATACATTGACTTGTTGTCTATGTACTGTAGTTGTAGTTCCAGTGCAACACATATGGTTCCAGAATAGATTTTTTAATAGAAGCAGTCTATCAATTCTTATATTTCCCTTCAGGAAAACAGGAAGCTTAAAACACTTTTTTTCCATCTTTGGTCTCAGGAAATATATTTATACAGAATAGAACAATATATAGAACAGTTGAACAACAGAGTATAACACTTTTTTTCCCTATTTGATAAAATGGTTTGGGTGGGGGGGGTAATTCAGGTATAAAGACTTTAGAGGCACAGCATTCTAGATGATCATGATAGCATTATGACGATCCTGAGTTCTTGAAAACTTTAATTAAAAAAAATAGCAGCAGTCTGCCTAATATATGTTTGCAGTATTAGCAAAGACCAAGGCTCTTGGACCCTGTTCTCAAGACCCAACCCAGTAAGCCTTATAGGTAATTCATAATTATAGACATTCTTGTGTACTGTATATTACCTATTTACCCACTCCTATATATTTACACTACACACTTTATACCTATATTGCTTTAGAAGCCTAACACTTTTATTGATTTTATAAACTATCCGACTCCTGAAGTATTGATGCATTAAATTAATTGATTCATTCAATTAAAATAACTCTGGTCCTAAGGGACTGAAGGGTACTCAGATTTTATTCTCAAAATATTTCTAAATTATTTTATAATTACTTGATTTAACAAATTATGTGTTTAATTAATCATAATCAGATTTCACTTACATAAATTGGCGATATAATGATTACCTATTTAATCGACTAGATTCGGGTAGTAAGGCTGGAGAGACCTCCGTTTCAGACGATTATATAAAAGCATGAAGCCTAACAAAGTTGTACACCTAAGGCGTCACTTAAACTGAGTCGTTAAAGAATGAAAGCATGGGCGGACTTCACGCAAGCTTATTGTTGTGCAATCACTCGTGATTTGGTTCTCGCTGTTGTAAAACTGCCCACTATGTTGACGAGCTCTTCCAGTGCAGTCTGAGAGAGTCAGCCGTCTTGAACGAGCTGGGGGTATACGCTTTCTTATGCGCGCAGTCGAATCAGCCCCACCCACACAAGCGCTCTCTACCTAATAACAGGAAGCTGCAAGGCTTGATCGTGCTGCTCGGCAATTACAGCAGTAAAAAAAATAAAGTAGAGAACTGTAAGCAGTGCGGCGATACTGTGATCCAGTGCTGTTTCCTACAAGAAGACGTTACTAAATTGAACATTACTAAATATCACTGTTTTAACCTTCCTTTCTGGTGCATGCATTCCTAGGTTTAACCCACGGGGATAGAGGTAGGTACCAGCAAAGGCAAAGTACAGCTTGTTTGCGCCGTATGCAAGACGAGCAATCATGTCTCTGATATATAAACGTCGACATTGTGTTGCTGGATGTGTAAGTTAGAGTTAGGTTCCCGGTCGGCGTCTGATATTAAGCTTGGTTTGGGAGCTGGAGTCGAGCCTCATGACCCAGTTTCAGGTAGATTAAGCACGCAAGGTATTCGTGGAATGCAGGGCTGAGCGGCGTTGTTTTGGCAGGTTACATCTTAAAGTAACATAGTATTGTAAAAGGAAACGGCTTGTAACGCTTGATGTGATAACTTCCATTTGTTTCGAGTATTGCATGCTGATACAGTTTCACAACCTACTTTATGTTTGAAAAACATCGCCGAAAGATTTTGATCACAGTCGTTGAATTATATTGACTTTTGCAAATATGAAATTAAGCTTTTCTAACCTATAAAAACAAAACATGGTTTCCACGCTAGTAGCATGAAGTAAACAACCTCCGATAAATGCAAAACTAGTGTAAAACTACTAAAAAGAGCAGCTTCCGGTATAATGTCATGACGTTAGTAATGAGCATAGTTTCAGTATTGGTCAGTTGCTTAATACTCTTGGTTTCGCGCGGGTTGGTGATGGGTTTTAATACATTTCTTGTTTTTTTTTTACCCTGAATGGAGAGGCAGGTGTTTGCTACTGAGCACGGTTGCAGCGATGTGACTCCTCCAAAGATTTCTGTAGGCGTACAGGCGATTTATGTGGGGATTCGCAGTTGATACAGTAACTAGCCAGACCTTGTTAAACATAACAGCTTGGACATACTGTATCGATCTGTCCAATTTTGTGTTGCAGGTGAGGAAATGCCGGGTTGATCTGATCACCTCTGAGTGCTGTCGTGTGTATTTAAACTTCCACACCTCCTGCTGGAGGTGCTCATTGTCTCTGCAGTATTTTTTAGGTTATAAAAACTGGTGTTTATTAATTCAAATATCTGTATTTCTGAAGGTTAAAGTTTCTCTATTCTGTGTTTACTTATTGAACACTCAAATCCCTTGAAAGGAAAAAAGATGCCCTACTCTCATTCTTCCTTAAAGTTCTTTACTGGGATGTCCCATAAGTGCTTTTCAGACTCTTACTCCAGTTTTCCTTGACTTATGTAAGTTCACAAAAGCATGTGATGTTGCATTAGGATATCTTTCTTAGCAAGGTGAAATGTGAAATAGAAAATTTAAATTCCTAAAATTCTAAATTGAATCCTGTGGTCTGGAAATCGGTCCTTTTGACATTTTCGGCTGACAGAGGTATTTTGTCAATTGTTAAATGTTGAAAAGTACAAGAGGATTGTGCCTCAACAGCTGAGACATACGGGAACATAAAGAATGTTATATACAAAGGTCATCTGGCCAATCTAGCCCTGTAAGAGTGCGAAAAAGTACAGAGAAGAGTGGCAGGGTACAGATACCAGATCCATCTCTTTTTGTAATGTGGTGTACAAAATTGTACAGCATATCATGAATTGTCTTTCTAATGTGTTATGCATTTTCCCACAACTGAATTTACATTCTTCACATTTTATTGTCTCCCAACATTGTCTAGAAAATGTTAATGCCAATCCCTTATACAACTGAAAAACTAAAAGATCACCTTTTGCATCTGGTTTCACCAGGACCATGATTAGCTCTAGTCCTAGATCAGATTAACTGAATAAACATTAGGTGGTACAAGATTAATACCAATCATGCTGTGTGAGACTAGCCCTTGATGGAGTCTTTACTAATGGCGTTAACTTCAGACATCATTATTTCTGGACTCACTAATGAGTTTGTATCATTGGGTCTGAACCTTTTGTTGATTGTGGCCTGTGATTGTACCCTATAATCTGTTTACAGTACTGTACTGATCATACAGTAAGAAAAACCAAGTGTTGCTGAAACATAAGAAATATAGCTGCCTTGCTAAAGCAGTGATTGAATCGGTCCTGAATGTATTGAGCCATTGCATAGCCCAGTCTCAGTAACCAAACAGATCTCTGAACCCTTTAATAATACACCTTGTGCCAGGATATACCTGTGGACAAACATGGGATGTTTTAAATTTAGACCTTCAGTGGGAAGTCCTCATACACAATGTATTTGTCTGTTCCTTATGGAGTCTTTTGAAAGTGTCGAGCATTCCTGGGAAATGGCTGAATTGAGTAGGATCACAAGTTTGGAGTAATGGTTTTGAATTTTAGACATTTGTGTTGGTATGGTTTATGCTGATATGCTATCCCTCTCCCTCTGTTCTTCTCTGTCGGAGAGCAGTAGTGACTTAAAACCTGGCCAATAAAAGGTTTCATGAGCAGTAGATTTTCAATGTAGGCTTAATAAGCCTACAATACATTGCATTTTCACCTAATAAAAAAGGAGCTTTTATGAAGAACTATCCTTTCTCCTATTTGAAATAATCTCTTACAGTCGGATCTTTTAATAGGAGGTTAATAGAAAATTATTCCGTCTCCAGCATCATGCTGTTGATTGTTGTAGGCCTATCACAATGCATAAGTCACTAGCATTTTATAAAGGAAGAGTCATATAAAAGCTCTTGCCTTCTTGTGACTAAGAAGCACTTACTGAAGCATTTACACTTTTCCATACCTCACTGACTTATTGAATAAGATGGGGCCTACAGTGATTTTTTAATTCAATCTCTGATTTTCAAGTAAAATAACCAGGTGGTTTGGGAATAGGGTTGGCAGGTGAGCTGTGCTTGATAAGTGGGTGTTCATTAAAATGAAATCTGGCCTTCATCAGAATAATGAACTTGATAAATAAGATGTGCACAGCAAGTATAATAAAGGCTAACTAAGAAAACGTTTTTTTTCTGTGTTCTCTGTGAAATTGATATTTCCTCTTCAAGCTCACTGTTTCATGCTTCATTTTGGATGACCAATGAATTTTTCTGTGTTTCCATGTTTTAAGACTGCTTGTTCCTACATTTGTTTTTGTTTTAACCTGAGGTGTGATTTATTGGTTGTTGAAAAAGAAAGTTTTAATGTGTGTTATCCAAAACACATTTTTGGCTTTCTTCAAGGTGATTTTTGCTCACAGTGAAAAAAGGTAAAGCACTGGAGGTCATTTGGCTGAATGCATCAGCTACTCCTACAGGAATTCACAACTTTGAAATAGTCTGAAATTGAATAACAAACACCATTTTGGCCTTTACCACAGCTTGGGTAGAAACTTGGTCTGATGAGTTATGCACAGGATCCACAGTGAAAAACAGTGTGTTGCTTTGGACCACGTTCTGTGCAGTTAGTTAAATTTAGAGTTAGTGTGCATGGTTCCATCACCACTTGGTTGAGGAGGTGAGTTTTCTTGTGGTATGGAATGAAGCCTGATCATCTATAAATTGTGCCTTTTCCTAAAACATTGAATAAACAAACCTTGGCTGGCTTAGATTATGTATTGTGGTATCAATTCTGTTTCTCACAATAAAGATGGAAGAACAATTTGTGAATACAGCAGTAGGGATGTGGTGGCAGTTATTAAGACTAATGTACAGAAGTACAGCTTCAAAATCAAGATGTGTGAAGCTGTTGACCAGACAATGTGCACTCTTCAGCTAAACGCAAATGAACAAACATCATTCATTTCTGAGGTCATCCTAATGATGCAGTACAGTCAGTAACAGAAAATCATTCAAAATCAAAGCTTATAGGAGTTATAAGCAGCTTGGCTGGTTTTTCTGGGTTAATTTTTCATTGTTAAATATGGTCTTAAGTGTTACAGCTGGATGCATGTCGAGGTATCAGCTTAAATCGCACTGAAATATCAGCAAAGAAAGGGAACCGGTTCTCACTTCAGAACAATGAAATTCCCAGGCCTGATCTGCATACATCTTCATGTAGAATGCACAATGTAACAATAGTAGGGTACTGGTAGAAGGAGTTTAGCTTTTGGTGATTTTAAAATATTTACACAAGAAGAAACTAAGCTGTACCAACTTTGCCTGTTGTGAATTTGCATGCTGTTCAGTTTGGATTTTATACTTTTAATTAATGGCAGTATGACTAGTTACTGTTTGAGTTGGTTACTAATTTTTAGTCATTAACTGTTTCATCTGATTATAATGTAATATTAAGGAACAGTGAAGTATGTCGCAGATGATTTCAAGCTATGCCCAATATGTGGAATTAATGTTAGCATCAAGATATAAAAATAGGTTTCCACAACTTTTCAGTATGGAAGCTTTTAAACTAAAGAAACTGTTAATTTTTTATTATAGCTACATTTTCTGTGTCAGCTGGAGTTTTAAATGAATTTTTGCATAGAAGGATTACAACCCTACTGCTTTGAAATGAGGGGTCAGTCATTCCTTGCAACCTTTGAACCGATAATCTCTAAAATACAGCAATCTTATGCATGTGATTGTAGTTTTGCTAAGGATTTTTATATTGCAGGAAAAGTAAGACTTGGAGGTTTCTGAATCACGTGTGTGTTTCACAGTGTAATGAACTTTGTGGTAAGTAGTTACACTGCAGCATTGAAGTCATTGACCTTGTTGAACAAAAAAGGCCTAAGTGGGCTGTCAGTGGGGAATTATTCAAACCTGGAACATTCAGGTGCTGGCCATTTGTTTGGCAAACAGCATTGTACAACATTGCATCTTCCTACAGCCCTTCATGTCGTATGCCTCTCATCATTTCTTTTTGTGGGTGTCACCCTGACAAGTGTTTCAACTTTTTGTCCAATGCCTTCGCTTTTAACTTGTCAGCCTACTTTCGTGCTGAGGAAACACTGCCTTGACTTTACACTTCGGACAGCTCTCGCAGATGCTGGGAAATTGCCGGCTTATAGGCTTTTGCACTGGATCAAGCTTTAGAGAAAGGAGTTTCTCCAGCAGCTGTGAGTGATGTCTGGCAGGCGGCAGCATCAAGGCCACCCCCTTGTATTGAAGCTGCAGCTGTGTGTCCTTAAAATCGGCAAGTTTAAAAACCTGTGAGCATGTTTACTGTTATAGCAGTGCTTTATAAACTAATGCTAATATCTATTTAAAGCACTAGAACTGACCACTCTTCATGCAGGAATATAGAAAAAATGAATCTAAATAGATGTCTAGTTTTTGCTCATTTTTTATAACAAGCTTTTGAAAATATCATCAGTGTTTTAAGCAGCGTTTATGCCATCCATAACTGGATATATGCCCCAAGGGGTCTGTTACTGAAACATGATTAGCTTTTCTCCTCTTCATTTTTTGCCAGCTACAAAGTTATTCCCCAT